>NW_026857425.1:0-54561 GCF_026571515.1 Ruditapes philippinarum | reverse complement strand
TGTTTCCAGTACATAAACCCCAAATTTGTTTTTTGAGGTCACCAGGTAAAAGGGTTTAAAAGGGTCACGGGGGGCCTTGACTTAAAAAAAGGCTTGTCCCCCCCAAAATTTAAATTTTCCGGGGGCCCCACGGGCCCTTCATTTTTGGGCCCAGGGAAAGGCTAGTCCATTTTAAGGGTAGAGGGGCCCCCTTTGTTTTGAGGTCAAAAAGGGTAAAAAGGAAAAAGGGTTCAGGGGGGCCTTGATTTTAAAAAAAGTTTTGGCCCGCTAAATTTAATTTTAAAAGGGTTTTCCTTGACCCACGGGTTTTTCATATTTGGATGGAGGTTAGACATGATTATTTTAAAGATAAACCCCCTATTGATTTTTGGGGGGTCCCCGGCCCAAAAGGTAAAGGGCCCAGGGGCCTTGACTTAAAAAAAAGCTTGGGCCCCGCCCTAAAACTTAAGTTTTCCTTTTTGGCCCCCACAGTCTTTTTTTTGGGATGGAGGAAAAGCAGGGATTAGGATGACCCCTATGGTTTTTTGATTTCCCAGGAAAAAAACGGGGGTTTTCCAAGGAGGGGGCCCCCTTGATTTTAAAAAGGGGCGGGGGTTCCCCCCCAAAAAAAATTTTAAGGGTTTTCCTTTGCCCCAAACGGGGTTTTCTTTTTGGGGCATGGGGGTTTTAGTCATGTTTAAAAGAGGGACCCCATGATTTTTGAGGTCACCGGGTTTCAAAGGCCCAAAAGGGGATTTTTGACTTTAAAAATTTTTGTCTGCCCAATAAACTTTGGGGTTTTACTTTGCCCCCAAAGTCTTTTTTTTTGGCCCTGGATTTTTGGTTTCCAAAATTATTGAGGGAACCCCCTTTTGATTTTGGGGGTTTCCCCGGGAAAATCAAAGGAAAGGTCATAGGGATTTTTGATTTTAAAAAAATTTGTCCACCCCTTAAGTTTCCCCTTGGGCCCCCAATTTTCCTTCTTTATTTTGCAGGGGTTTGTTGTTTAGGGACAAAATAAAGGGGGCCCCCTTTGATTTTGAGGTCACGGGGTAAAAGGTCAAGGTCACGGGACCTTGACAAAAAAAAAGCTTTTCTTCTTAATTGCTAAAAGGAATGTTCCTTGTTCCGCAAAAGGAAAATTTGATTTTAACATTTTCACATTTGAAGCATTTGTAAAATTACATAACTTAGCAATTGCACTGGCTTAGTAAACCTCAGATTTTTGGAGGGAGGTTGTCCCTTGAGCTTCTAAAATGGCCCAAAACTGTTGAATTCTTGGACAAAGTGGTATGCGGGGCGGTATTTTCACGCCATGATATTAGGTGGGCAGTTTCTTAGTTTACTTTATTGTTTTTTGGCATGAAAAATACGTAAAAAACAATTTTTCCATTATTCATTTCACATTTCAATTCACATATATGATAAAATAAACAACACTGAACATTGTCAAATTGCTGTTTTAATGGAAAACTTTATTTAGTATTCTGTTAAAATTCATATTTAAGATAAGCAATTTTATTGTTTCTTCTTTTATACCAAAGCTTTTCCATTATTGAACCTATCAAATTAACAAAACATTAAATTAGAGAAAGTTGGGGGATTCACTTCATTAATGTTCATGGTTTTAAAAGAGGGTTTTAAGTTTTTGGGCCATAGATCTTTTGCATTACTAACTTCCTCTGTGTATTTACTCTTTAATCAGTTAAAACATGTAACCTGTTAACTCAAAAGAGGTCAATATTGGAAAACTTACTTTACATTATATTGCCAAGGGTGATAAGTATTATCTAGTAATTTTACTATGTTTCAAAAGCAAAAATCATGATCTGAAAATGGTGATTGTTGTATTATTAAACGAGAATGTTTGTAAGAACTTTACATTTACACCCTGATACTGAATCTTTTGAATTAAAACCCAAGTATTTGGAAAATATGAGGCAAATTTTTTTTAAAAATTGATATGCATAATAAACTTTTAGGAATAATTTTTCCAAAAATGAATGTGAAAATGAAAATTTTTTAGACAAATTAAAAATAGTTGAACCCAATGCCTTAAGAATAGCAAACAATCTGAGAAATTTTTTGGCCCTACTGCAATAATTAAGTTTGCCTTGTGAGGCGTTTTCAGATTGTAGGTATTGATTAGAATGAAGGATTCTTTAAAATTTATTACTTACTCACTTTAAACATTGGGTCAACGGGGGAGGGATTACTGGCTATTTCTGTTCAAATTAGTTTTTTAAATATATAGTTCAATTGCACGTAGCCATTAATTCAAATTTTAGATCTGAAAGTCTGTGAAGTGGTTTCTATTTTCTAGTTTAAACAAGTCATTTAGGTGTTTGACTTGCTAAAGTGCTTTTGTTTGGATAAGGTGTAGGGCTTATTTAGTTTTAATTAACACAGCATGGTTTTTTTTTTTTAGGAAACTATGAACAGAGGGAAATGTTGGTTTTAACAATCTGTTGCTAAAAATTGGTATTTTCAACAAATGGTTTGTTTTTTGTAAATTTGACCAAATTCAGTTAGGGAAATTTACAAGTTTCTGTGTTACTTCAAAAACAGAACTTAAAATGGATTTTACCACAATTTGTCTTGTGTTAACTAGTGTTACATTTTCAAATTTTTTCTTAAAGCTTCAGTAGGGCCTTAATTTTTTTATTGCCATTAGTAAACTAAAAGGAAGAAGAAAAAATAAAGTTTATTAACATTTTGTTATTTTATAAAGCATTTTTTTGTGTGTTTTTATAAATGAATTTTGATCAGTTAAACCTCTTTAAAAGTATTTCAAAAAATTTTTAAAAAAAAAAGAAGTGCTTGTTAAATTTTTTTTAAAAATGTTGCCATACAATCTATTTTTTTTTATTACAAATTAAAATAATGATGAAAAATGTATTAAAAATTTAAAGTAGAGATTTATTTTGGGCTAGGGATAACACATGTTGGGGACCATTTCTGCGTTAGTTTTTAAACAATTACATGTATTATTTCTTTAAAAAATACAGGGACTATTAAAATTAAATTTAAAGTTGCCAAGGTTTAAAAAATTTAATTAGACGTATAAACTTTAATGGGTTAAAACCAAATAGCAACCCTGTCAAACAGTATTGTAATAAACAAGCTAGGATTCGGAAAATGTTTTGTTTTCTATGGGTTTTTTTTATTATTAATGTTTTATAATGGAAATTTAGATAGGCATACATGTGTGTCTAATTTTGCATGAAAAATTACTTCTGGGGACTTCCATTGAATGCAATTTATATTAATATTTGACTGAAATGATAATTGAGCCGTGTCATGGGACAAAAAACCAACATAATGGGTTTTTGCAACCAGCATGGATCCGGGACCCCGGGCCGCATCCGCGCTTTTCTTGTTTCAGGATTCCATCCCTGTGGGCAAATCGGGTTTCTCTATTTTGAAATGGGGTTTGAAAGCGCAGGCATGGATCCTAAATTCAGACTCCCCGAATGCGCAGGCTGGCCGGGGGATCCTTTGCGGGTTTTGAAAACCCTTTATGTTGGTTTTGGTAATGACGGGGGCCTAAATTACTAATAAAAATTTTAAAGGGACTGTCCCAAAAATAAAACAAAAAATTTTTATCATTTCATTTTGAATTTTGGGGGTTTTTTAAATTTAATTCACTATTTTTCAAATTCACCTTGTCAACTTTTACAAAAAGAGAATGTTTTTAAAAAATCGTGTTCAAAAAAAAAAGGTCACAGTTTTGTATCTGGGAAGATTCTTTTTTTCCCCATTTTGAGAATTTTTTTGATTCACATTAATTTTATCAAAAATGGCACAGTTTTTCTGTTTTTTTTTTTTTCCATTTTTTTCTTTAGAAAAGGGAAAATAATTTATGATTTACTTTCCCTGTCAAAAAATTGTTATCGGAATTATAATAATTGTTTATTTTTTAAACTATTAAACCCCATTAAACACAGTGTTATGGAGAAGGTTTTTACAATTTCAGGATTTAACATAATTAATTTGTAGTCTTAAAAAAGATCTTAAAACCTTTGGCGGTATTAAAATCAAAGAATAAAAAGTTTTTGGTAAGCCTACACACCTTTGCAGTTGGACTTAAACCTATATATTTAGGTAGCTTTTTTCATTTTGTAAATTTGAATTTACACTTTGAATGGACTTCCAAAAAATCAAAAGGCTGGGTTTCAATATATAAATACCCTTTCGCAGGTTTTAAAGGGTCTGTAAGTTAAGAGCCTTGTATAAAAAATTTATAAAACCACCTTTTCAGTTTTTGTGAATTTGTTGAAAAGGTTTTTAAAAAAATTAAATTCTTGACCAAGTTTAGAAAATCTGTGATTTCTTATATTTTTCAGGGAAATTATTTTTATATGTTTAAAAAAAATATTCATGAAATTTTGATATTGTAAAAAATGATTGCATTACTGCATAGATTGTTTTATAAAACTATTCAATTTCATGTTTATTTATTATTGTTTGAAACCCCTAGTTTCTAGTTTTTGGTGTTATTTTATGGGGGACTATTCAACTATGAAAAAAATAGGCTGGTTCACTTTTTACAAAACTGCAAAAAAATTAAAAAGCAATGATTGTTCAAAAATAGGAAATTTGTTTGTTCTCTTTTTCATCAGGGTCTATTAGCTCCAATTCAAGGGAAAAAAAATTAATTTTTTAGATGAACCTTGAGGAGTTCTACCCTGCCCACCCCCCCATTTTCAGGATGAAAGGATGTGTAGGACTAGGTAATGTTCATTTTTCTCCCAAATATTCAGTGCTTTTCACTTTTAAACTTTGAATACACCTGTCGGTTTGGAAAGAAATTGTTTCAAATTTGAAAATGAATGTTGAAGAGGACTGTTACAGAAATAAACCCTTGGTTCACTATAAAGAACAAGATGTACTTAAAATTGGGTAAACTTTAAGTTGAACAAAATTTGGTAGTAGGCTGAAAAATAGAAATTTTACCTTTTTTTTTTTTTAAAACAATGTCCTTCATTAAAAATTGGGTTCTGGGTTTTGTTGCTTAACAAAATGGCAGGCCAGAGCTAATTAAATAGAAAAAAAACACCTTTTTAATATGTTTTGATGAATCTGTTTTAAAGCAAATGATCATAAAGGTAATTTTCCAAAAATTGGCTTCCAAAATTCCATCATCTGTTGAACAAGGATGGACCATTTTTCCTTCAAGTGTGTG
The DNA here is from genome assembly GCF_026571515.1 of Ruditapes philippinarum. Lineage (NCBI taxonomy): Eukaryota > Metazoa > Mollusca > Bivalvia > Venerida > Veneridae > Ruditapes > Ruditapes philippinarum. The sequence goes on along the minus strand of NW_026857425.1, from coordinate 49,397 downwards.
ATAAAAGGGGGTTCATTTCCCCTCTTTGCTATAAAAACCCAAACAGAAACAGCTTAAATCTGGAAAACCAAAAACCAGTACTAAAAGCAAATTAGTGTAAACTTTTCTTTGCCTAGTAATGATTATTTGCCGGACTGGTCCTAATTCGAAGTTACCAAATCTCAATTTTTTCACTGAAACCCTTGAAATATTTCTAAAAAAAAAAAATCTTCATTGGATTATTTACCCTAAAATGAAAAATTTGGTAAATTAAATTTTGAAGGGTAATTTTTTTCTTGCCAGATATTGGCTTATTTTTTTTGTATAAAAACCTAATTATTGTACATTTTTACCCCAATTTAAAGGTGTTTTTTATTTCCATTAAATTTGACAAAAAATATTCACTATTGATTTTGTGAGGGTCCGTAACTCCAATTTTGGTCAAAGAATTACCAAATTTTTTCCAACAAAAATTTCCAAACACCCTCTTTCAAATTGCAATATCAAGGGTACTTGCAAGTCAAAAAGCAAGGCTGTTTCTATTTGAAGCTCAAAGATTACCAATTTTTTTTTTTGAAAAATGAGCAGGGGAACTTTTGGCCCATGGTTGGGTTGTGGACTTTTTTTGAATAATTTTTTCTGTCAAAATTAAAACCTAGTTTTATTACGGGAAAGCTACGCAGTAAAGCTGTATATTCCTTACAATTATTTTCCAAGTTAAACCTTCGTTTTTAAAATTGTTCTTTATATTAAAACAAGATTTCATTATTAAATACATTGTTATATTCAAAGAAAATTTTTATTGGTATTTCAGGAACGATTTCCCCCATTATTTTGATTTTTCCCCACTGTTTGATCTAATTTTCAGAAGCAAAATTGCTTGGATATAATTCTTGATTAGAACCCACCCAAAGGTGTATAAAGAAGTGTTGCAAAAGGGACAAAAAGAAACCACAACCCTCACCTGAAGGAAGGACCAAGGCTGGCAGCAGGGCAGATTTCTGTATTTGCTAACATTAAAGGACCACCATTTTATTAAAGATTTATGAAATGTTAAAACTTTTTCTTTCATTTATATGATTAAATTTGTATTGACAAAAAAATGAACAAAAATATCTTTTTGAGAAGCGAGGTTTTTTTCTTTTAATTTCTTTTATTAAATAAAGGTAAATTGAACATCAAAACAAAAAAAAGGGGTATTTTTTATCTTCTGATAAATAAAAAATGTAACTATGTAACAAAAAATTTCACAGTGCATTACATAACATTTTATTTTTTGTTATTAGCAACTTTAATAAATTTCAGCCACAAACAGAGCGGCCAAGAAAGAAATTCAAGTTTAATAATTTGTTTTTGTTCAAAAAAAAATATTTGGCATATAATACCTTTAAAAAGGCGATAAACAATATGAACTGCTATTCAAGACTACAAACCTGGGTTGAAAAAATGCAATCTTTGTACGCAATAATTTTAAAGCTGCATGCCACCTTCAAAGATTAAACCCAAACATATTTTTCAAAAAAAAAAACAAGAAAATGTACTGTGAATTTTGAAAAGTAAAGATTTCCATGATTCAAGTAATAATTAACATTGAGTTGATTTTTGGCAGTATTTCCCATCATATTTTTGTAAGTTTGCTGTTTGCAAATGTAATAATTTAACAACTTCCTTATTCACTTCATAATATTTTGCTTTTTAATATATTTTTCAAAATTTTCATACAAAATTTAGTATGAATCTGTAAGGTATGCTGCTTTAAAAAAAAACTGGTAAAACATAAATAATACTCTACAGTACCAATTGTTTTAAAAAAACTCCACAAAAATTAACAGTTTACAAAAAGTTTAATTATTGATAAGCCCTTTTTTTCAAAATTAATACAACTTTCTGACACAAAATATGCCAACATGTTAAAATTTATTGGCCAAAATAAAAAAACCCATATTTAATTTTTCCATGATATTTTAAGGTGCACTTCCCCCTCACAACTGGAACACCTTTGGAGCTGAACCCAAGAACCATGGATTTCCCTCACAAAACACAGACATAATAAAACAATACAATTTCGCACATTTTTTAAACTAAATTCACATATTTTTTTACAAATGTTAAAAAGTTGGGATCTTCTAAGCGATGGGAACTGGTTTTGATAAGCACCAAATTTCCAGAAAAGTTAACCATTTTGATTCAAAACTTGCCTTTTTTTTACCCACCATCAAATCAGGCTTTTGTTCCATAATCACAAGAAATAGTGTAGTTTTTGCTTAAATGTAGGTTAACAGAAAAATGTTGGGATCTAAATTTAATACTTGTTTGTTATATATGAGAAGTAATTTAACAGACACTTCTATTCCCATGTTTTAAAATAAAATCCAAACTAAAAAATCATTGACATTGTTCGTTATACCTTTGTGGTTTTCAATAACTGTTTGGCGTCGGAGTTGCCGTTGTTACGTGGAATTTTATTCATTTCATCTCATTCCCCTCAAGTCAGCCCAGCCGTCCTTTTTTTTTTTTGTTTGGGTTAAAAAAAAACCTTCCGGGGCGGGCCCAAAGTAATTCCCACCTCGTCTTTGTATGCCGTCTATAGGAAAGAAAGTTTAAATATATAAACATTCGGTAAAACTTTTTCAATTACATTTGCTTTATACAAATAAATTTCTATAATTTTGAAAAAAGGCTATGTTTGGCAGGAGTATATTACAAGGTTTTTAATTTGGCAGTATAATTTTTCTATGGTTAATAAAAAATTTTTTTTAATTCAAACAAGAATAAAAACAAAACAATTTCTTTTGGCTTTTTGGAGCTGTTGTGTCAGGCAAATACAAAAATTGTTGCAATTCAAATTTAATTTTTATTTTATTTTAAAAGTCCAAAAACATATGTGTATAACCTTTTATTTTACAAACACATTTTACATTTAAGCGAAAATATGGAAAATTCATACTTTAATTTTATTCAAGATAATAAAACAGAATTTCAGATAAAAAATTACAGAAATTTAAATTTAACAAAAAACGGGCCAAAGTACTAGTCAATTAAATTTTCACTCACCTTAAACTTTTTTACCCTGATTAAACAAAAGTAATTTAACTTATACTTTTTGATTGCAGTAAATATTAAACAGACCACCCCAGTAAAGCATTAAAACCATTCGAAAAGTTAGTTTGTATTGCTTTTCTTAACTTATCAAATCCAAATGGGATAAAATCTTAAAAATCCCTTGCCCAGATTTGAACCCACGTGTGTAAACAGGCAAGTGCCAAAACCTTCAACACAGAGGGGGTTTTCTAGACAAATAAAAGGTTTTTTTTGTTTTTTTTTTTTATCGTTCCCAAACCAACTACAGTAACGAATCATATGGCCACTTTCCCCATTATTTACTGGTGGGAAAGGAAGGAAACCTTTCAGGTTGCCCCTTTTTTAATTTGCAACCTGAGTAGAACACCGATATTTCTGTACACTAGCTGGATGCTTCCTTTTTCACAATGAATTAAAAGTTTTTATGACATAACTTACGTGGTAGGTCTGTTAGGCTTTTGGTTGACGTCTGTGGCTGTGAGATTGAGGAAGATTGACTTAGCAGAAGCTCCCTGGTGGGGCTATCAACTATTTCCACCTCCAAACAAGTAAAGAGTACAAAAAGTTCCATAAGAAAAAAAAAAAGGGAAGATTAATATAAGGGAGACCATTCCACCAGATTGTTTATGATGTCGATGAAGAAGAAAGGGGCCTTTGTCTTAGTTGTAACCACTCGTCTAAAATAAAAAAAAATAAATTTCATACCATTGGTAAACATTGGAAAAAAATAGTGACATTAAAATTTTTTTACAAGACTTAATCAAATTTTTTCGATTTGATTTCAAAGAAAAATCTTTTCTGAGCTTTGAAACATTCACCACAAAAACTTGAGAAAACAAAAAAGTGGAAAGTATAAATTTCTAATATTTTTAAATATGTGTATTTCACTTTACTGAAGGGGCTATCAAAACAGGCTGTTGGTCTGCAAGTTCAAGGTCAGAAAATGACCTTGACATATCTTTTCAGTAAAACGTCGTTTTGGGAATGTTGGACAGTATTGTGACAATTTTTTGTCCTTCTCTTACAAAATTTAAAATTACCAAAATTTATAATTAGGGCTTATAAAAAATCTCAATTTAGGGTTTTGAACTCTAAAATACGTAAATATTTACCTCCAACTGAACAAAAACAAAAATATTTTTTAAAAAATTTTAGTTATTTGTGTTGCAGTTTTAATCAATTATTTTTTTTACCATTAAATTCCTTACAAAATCAACAAATTTAATTTGATTGGGGCCACAAATAATTTTTTAAAAAGGGTTTAGTTTAAACAAGAAAAGTTATTGAATAGTGTTGAGTTATCTTTATTTCTTTTTTTTTTTTTTTCTGCTTGTCAAAACATATGGGTTCAAGTTTTTTTTTAAATTTTTTGATAATGAACAAAGGGTTATTTCAAATCTAAAAAAGGGTGAGCAGGAATTCATTTTTTCAGGGAGTTATTTTGAAATTTGGGGGGTATTATAAGTAGTTGTTCTTTCAAACAAAATTCATTTATCTTCCAAAGTCCCCACTTAAAAGCTTTTTCAAAAAACTTTAAGAAACCTGCATTGGATCCCTTTTTTTATTTTTAAATATTTTCTATAAGTTATTATCTTCCCTCATAAATAAAAGTGTCAGTTATATTAAGGGTTTAACCTGTTGTAATGGGGACTTGTTGTAAAGTTTTGCAGAGGTTTCCCAGTTGAAGGGTAACTCTGTGTAACTGATGGAAAAACCATTCTGGCAGTCTCACCTGGGATTCTAGCTGTCTCACTACAAAAAAATTAATTCAATAATTCCCCTAAACAACCTATTCTTTCCTAGTAAACCAGGGAAACTAAAAACTAACATATTAAATAAATTCAAAATAATATCAAACACAGAAATGAATTTTATAATTATCACCTATTACAATATTTTAAATTCCCTTTCCTTCCTTGTAACATGACCAAAAGGGTGGTTTTTATTTTTCCCCTTAAATCAAAATTTTTGGTGTTGTTGTTTTTAACTTCTCATTGAACTTCATAAAAACACACAATTTCTTTCCCATTTTTAGTAATTCTATAACAAACTTTCCTATATAGCTTGTATCATAAGCTCCCCAACCAACAATTTCCAAAAACATGGACTTTTTTCTTCAGTGCTAATTCATTTTATTTTAGCTGTCAATGAAGCTATCACTTTTGCAATTATATTACGGTTGTACTACTACTAAGCTTATGCTGTCCTCAATAAATAATTGATATGATTTTTCCACGTAAATATAGCACTGTATGTTGTTTTTTCTTACTATATGACACCCCAGGCCTACATAATTTAGAACCAATATTCTTTTTTTTTACTAAAAAACTTTAGATTTTTTTATGCTAAAGAAATTGTCTCCATAAGAAAATTTACCACTTTCATAAAACTAAACATTTCTTCTCAATATTTGTTGTTTTTTTCTTATTGTTGTAATAAAACAACTTCTCCACTTGACAAGCCTCACCTTTTTCTTGCCTCCTCTGCAGCAGCAAGTCTCTGTTGCCTCCACTAACTTTCTCGCGTTTCTTTCTCTTCAGCAGCTTGATCTCTTCTCTTGTTTCTCCTTCGTAAAACTTTACCTGTCTCTCTTCCTGTAATCAATGTAAACTTGTATTTACACAAAACTTCAATTTAACTGCCTAATAACTTTTTTTTCAAAAGATTTACTGAACAAAACATTTTTTTTTTTAGAAATTCTTTTCGTAATGACTTAGCGTGACCTTGACCCGAGGCACCCTAACCTGGGACTTTCTCCACATCGTCTTATTATGGTTAAAATATGTTTGCCAATTAGTTTGAATTTTCCTTTGATCTGTCCCAAAAGTAAAGTGCAAAACAAAAATTGCTTACAAACAGACAGCCAGGCCTCAAAACATTTAATTTCTGAATTTTCAGTGTATAAAAAAGGCATGTTTTCATTTAATATTCACTATCATTGGGTAAAATGGAAATCACCAACCATAAGCATGACAAAACTAATAGTAATATTTAATGCTATCTTTCAAAGAAACTATACAGATCTTAACATCCTAAATAATAAAAAATACAAAGTTTTTTCTGTAACCTATCTCTGGCAAATTTGTTGTCTTTATTTTCTCTTTAGCTTTTCTTTTCTTCCTCTTTTTCTTTTTCCTCATTTGTTCTTTTAATTCTTTCATCTGTGTTTTCTTGCTGGGTTTGTTTTTAACTTCTGTAAATCAGATCCTAACTTTTCTTCTCTTTAATTTTCTTCTCTCGACTTTTCTGTAGTAAGAAATATTTTTGTTTTTCAATACTTTTAATACTTCTTTATTGTAAATAAGCACATAGCAGGTCATTTTTTTCAATTGCCTATTTCTATAAGCTTCTAATATATTTAAAAAGTTTTTTTAAATCATAGAGACCCCGCATCTCCACTCTATAAACTTTAAATATCATGCAAACACTGAAAAAAGCAACACACTGTACTGCAATAACCAGTTTTGACCTATTCACAACAACTGTATCAATTCTTTCCAAATGTAAGACTTCACAATGAATTTAACCTTGCTGTTAGAAAACAACAAAACACTATTAAAAAAATCTTTGTTCTCAAACCAAAAGGGTAAATTGCTCAGCGAGATTTTAAATTTTTTCATAAAAATGGCAACCTCAAATTTGAAGAAGTAAAAACCAAATTTTGCCTAATTCTTATTTAATTGTTGCTGCCACAGGGAAATAACCCACACGTAAACCCCACCCCCATCATGTCAAATTATTAATGACCTCCCTGGTTTATTTGTTGAATTTCCCTTATGGTCTTTTTCCTTTCAAGCTTGGTTGGCAAAGCAAAGAAACAAATTTTTTCCACTTATTTTAATTAGACCTGTGGGCTTGTTCTTATTGTTGTTGTTTCTTGTTTTTTGATTTGTAAACAACAATGCTTAACAAGACAAAATTTTTAAAATTTTTTTTTTTTAGGTTATCAAAAAAAAACAAATAAGTGGCTCAACATTCTTCATCAGAAGAAACTTATTACCCCCTAAATTCTTTTTGTGCCCTTTTTGCTTTTTCTTTTCCATTTTTAAAAATCCCTTTTTCCCCTTAAAAAGATAAAAAAAAAACTTTCCCCTTAAAAGTGTAATCACACTGTTTGAGCAATTCCCAAAAAACATACCCCCTGTTTAACATTGTCATCTTTATTTCCAACCCTTTTGTTTTTTTCCCCCCAAAAAAAAAAAATTCTCTTTTTTAAATATGTAAAGTAAATTTGACCCCAGGGGGCAAGGGAAATTTCCCTATAACCAAGTTTTAAACAAAAATTTTCCCAACCCGTAGTTAGCAGCAAAAAAAACATTAAAAAAAATGGACCCAAAAAAGCTTTACAAACCCATGTTTTTTTTGAATCGACTGGAAAAACTTTATGGGTTTCACTTTAAAAAAATTTTAGGGAAAAGAATTTTCTGTAAAGTAATTTCTCTTTTACTAGTCTTTCCTAGTAAGCCAATAAGATAATTGTGTCATCTGTTCATAAATAACGATGTTAAAGCAATATTCTGTGTTAATGTTAAAAGCCTTAAATATTGAGATTTGACCTTTGAACATTTCAGGTCATATTTTTAACACATCAAAGGCAAGCTTTTATATTCCACAGGTTTTATTCAAGTCTAAGCTCTAGTCTAATAAGATTTATAGCTTACTATTCTCTACAGACAACAAGGCAAAACAAAGCATGCTTTTCATGGACCTGTCCATCCAATGTCTGAATAAAATCAAATTCAAAATTTTACGGCAAGATTCTATTATAGAGAGTACAGCTTAATTTTTAAACAATGTACCGGTATTGTTAGAATAAAAACAAGAAAACTGTCGGAGGAGAAGTATTGGCTCGACTTTTCAAAAATTTTCACAAGAGTGTTTATTGAGTATAAATAATGCTAGTTACCTATGAATACATTATAAACATAAAAAATTGACCGAAAAGGTACAAAGGCTTGTTATTTAGATGTTTTATCAAGTAAATCACTCTTAATATTAATAATGCATAATAATGTCCCAAAAACACACAAACTCTTTCAGTAGTTATGGACAGATAAACAGCTTTACTCAAAGCAAAACTTTTCCATGAATTTCTAAGTTGAAAAAGGGGAGAAAAATCAGCCTAAATTGCAAGATAGAAATTATGGATCTTGGGTCAGTGACCTACAATTTTTAAATTCTTAATGCATATGTGAAGTTTTTAAATAAATATCTCTTAATACTTATGAGAATGTAAAACTTGGCATGTAAAACATTAAACCTAAAAGACTAAGTAGGAAAGGGGAGATGAATCAGCCTAAATGCGAGTAGAGTTAGTGGAAACTTTGGTTCAGTGACATACAATTATGACTCTCCCAAAATTATGACCCTAAAGTACATGTGTAAAGTTTCAAAGTAAAATATCTTTGAAGACCTTTAAACTTTTTTAACCAAAATTTCTAAGTTTTCAAAAGGGGGCCAAAAAAACTCTGGCAAAATTATTGCAGACAGAAGTTATGCAATTTTTTGCAAAACTGTTGTAATTGTTACTATAAAAAAAATTATTTGTAAAATTTTTCAATTTGCGGAATAATTCAAGCAATAATTGAGATATTTGGACTTTACAAAAAAACTTAAAAAATTTCTTAGTTATTTAAAGGGGCCCATTCGTCGTAAATTTATGGGTAGAGGGGGCGTTATCTAAACTTTGTCAATTCTGAATGTACATTGGGTTACTATAAATAAGTTTGTAAAGTTTCAAATGAATATCTCTAATATTGAGATATTTGAATTTACAAAAAAACTTAACCAAAATTTCTAAGTTAAAAAAGGGGCTAATTCTGTAAAGATTGTAGACAGAGTTGTCCAACTTGTCAATCTGATGTACATTGTTACTATAAATAAGTATTGTAAGTTTCAATTGAATATCTCAAGCAATAATTGAGATATTTGACTTTACAAAAAACTTTAACCAAAAAAAATTTCAAAGTTAAAAAAGGGGCATAATTTCTGTGAATATTTGTAGACAGAGTTGTCCATAACTTGTCAATTCTGATGTACATTGTTACTATAAATAAGTAGTATTGTAAGTTTCAATTGAATATCTCAAGCAATAATTGAGATATTTGACTTTACAAAAAAAAAACTTTTAACCAAAATTTCTAAATTATAAAGGGGCATTAGTCTATAAATATTATAGGTGAGGGTTATCCAACTTGTCAAATCTGATGTAACATTGTTACTATAAATAAGTATTGTAAGTTTCAAATGAATATCTCAAGCAATAATTGAGATATTTGAATTTACAAAAAACTTTTAACCAAAATTTCTAAGTTAAAAAGGGGCATAATTCTGTCAATATTGTAGACAGAGTTGTCCAACTTGTCAATCTGATGTACATTGTTACTATAAATAAGTATTGTAAGTTTCAATTGAATATCTCAAGCAATAATTGAGATATTTGACTTTACAAAAAACTTTAACCAAAATTTCAAAGTTAAAAAGGGGCATAATTCTGTGAATATTGTAGACAGAGTTGTCCAACTTGTCAATCTGATGTACATTGTTACTATAAATAAGTATTGTAAGTTTCAATTGAATATCTCAAGCAATAATTGAGATATTTGAATTTACATAAAACTTTAACCAAAATTTCTAAGTTAAAAAGGGGCATAATTCTGTCAATATTGTAGGCAGAGTTATCCAACTTGTCAATCTGATGTACATTGCTACTATAAATAAGTATTGTAAGTTTCAATTGAATATCTCAAGCAATAATTGAGATATTTGAATTTACAAAAAACTTTAACCAACGCAGACACCGACGCGGACGCGGACGCCGACGCCGGGGCGACTACAATAGCTCTCATATTCTTCGAATAGTCGAGCTAAAAACAGATTAAAATTCATTACCGTTCAACTTTTTCTTCTAATGGAACAGCAGGGTCACCACTTGCTCCTGTCTGTGAAGTTGATGCCTCATTACTTGCACCTGGTGGATTTACCTGCCCATCTGTAGGTGACGATGCAGTCTGCTGGCCTGTGTTTGGTGTGGGTGGGGTATTACTGGACTTCTGCGCAGCATGCATCTTTTTGTATAAAGTAATAAAGAAAAATCTAAGAGTACATATAATAACTATAACATTTTTATTTCTGAACTGACCTGAATACTAGTAGTCTGTACATGAATCAAAGTTTGAAGAGAATTATCAATCACAATTGCTGTAAATTGAAAATACCTTTATCATTCAAACAGTCAGTAACTGTTTTACAAAATATTTGTCACAGATCAATTATTATTCTCATATGTAAGTTTGATACTTACAATTGTGATTATTGCACACTTTTGTTTAATCTATACTACCATACATATACATGCAGTGAAACATTTGCCAGAAATAATTAACGACAAGTTCATGTAGACAATCAATATAATTAAGTACATGTATGATACATGGAACATATGTTCACTTTATGACAATCTATTCCACTTATATAGCCAATAAATGATATAGAAAGCTTAAGCCTGTTATTAAATCTACACATTAAAATATTCACTATGAGTCTACATTTTGCACTTATCTAATAGTTAATTCATTTATTAAACATGAACAATTTCCTTTGCAACTTTTCATAATATTTCTAATGAATTTCAAGAATCAGATAAAAAGCAAAATTGTTCTGTTTCTTACCTGTTCCACTTGTTTTAACTTGTTTACAAACTCGTCAGGTTGTACATGCCCTCCTATCACCTCAAGTGGAACTCCCCCTTCTCCTATACAGAATACAGATGGCACAACCACTACAGGATCTAGGCAATATTTCAAGGACTATAGATCTATTCTGTTATATTTTCATGATATATAGGCCAGCACTGTAAATCTATAGAGACTTCACTGAGGTTTTTTGACATGACATACATGACAAAGCATGAATCTTGGATGATGACCAAAAAATTTATATAATTAAAAAGGGCCCAAATATTTTTCTATGTCAACAAGCCTAGATTTACAGGCCTTTGGCAGTGACCTCCAATTATGATCCTGAAGACATGCATTAAGTTTCAAATGGATATAAACAAAACAGTACCTTCCATGCAAAACTTTAACCAAGAATTTTCTAGTTCACAGAAGACAATAAACCTGTCAGAATCCATGCCAAGAATAATGGACATTTGATAGTGACCTCCAGTTAAGATTCAAAATCCATGTCAGATTTATGAGCCTTGCAAAACGATCATCAAGACATGTTATAGGTTTAAAGTAAAAACCTTCAGTAATTTTGAGGGACATGCAAAACTTTAACAAACAAGAGGGCCATGATGGCCCTAAGGTCGCTCACCTGTATGTAGGCCCCCGGAACGGGGCCAGTTTAAACCCCAGGGCTTTTATTTGAACAAACTTGGAAGACACCTATAAGAAGACGTTTCATGATGTACACACTTATAATGAGAAACAATGATCTGCCCTCCCCTACACCCGGCAGGGCCAATTTTAACCAAGGGCTTTTATTTGAACAAACTTGGTAGACACCCATTAGAAGATGTTTCATGCTAAACATCTAAGCTGTAGCTCATTGTGTTTTTTTAAAGAAGATTTTTTAAGTTTTTACTATACACATATAGTTAAAAACAATGACACCCCTGGGGCAGGGCCAGTTTTGACCCCAGGACTTTTAGTTGAACAAACTTTGTAGACACTTACTAAAACATGTTTCATGCTTAATATCTAAACTCTAGCTATTTGGGTTTTTTCAAAGATGTTTTTTAAGTTTTTCCTATACACATATAAGGAAAATCAATGACCCCCAGGGCAGGGCCAATTTTGACCCTAGGGCTTTTATTTGAACAAACTTTGTAGACACTCACTAGAAGATGTTTCATGCTTAATATCTTAACTCTAGCTATTTAGGTTTTTTCAAAGAATACTTTTTAAGTTTTTGATATACACATATATAAGGAAAATCAATGACCCCCGGGGCGGGGCCAATTTTGACCCCAGGGCTCTTATTTGAACAAACTTGGTAGACACCCATTAGAACATGTTTCATGCTAAATATCTTAGCTCTAGGTCTTTGAGTTCTTTAAAAGAAGATTTTTTAAGTTTTTACTATATACATGTACATATAGGGAAAATCAATGACCCCCTGGGGCGGGGCCAATTTTGACCCCAAGGATTTTATTTGAACAAACTTGGTAGACACCCATTAGAAGATGTTTCATGCTAAATATCTTAGCTCTAGCTCTTTGAGTTCTTTAAAAGAAGATTTTTTAAGTTTTTATTATATACATATACGGAAAATCAATGACCCCCTGGGGCGGGGCCAATTTTGACCCCAGGGCTTTTATTTGAACAAACTTGGTAGACACCCATTAGAACATGTTTCATGCTAAATATCTTAGCTCTAGCTCTTTGAGTTCTTTAAAAGAAGATTTTTTAAGTTTTTACTATATGCATATAGGGAAAATCAATGACCCCCCGGGGCGGAGCCAATTTTGACCCCAGAGCTTTTATTTGAACAAACTTGGTAGACACCCATTAGAACATGTTTCATGCTAAATATCTTAGCTCTAGCTCTTTTGGTTCTTTAAAAGAAGATTTTTTAAGTTTTTACTATATACAAATAGGGAAAATCAATGACCCCCACGGGGCGGAGCCAATTTTGACCCCAGAGCTTTTATTTGAACAAACTTGGTAGACACCCATTAGAACATGTTTCATGCTAAATATCATAGCTCTAGCTCTTTTGGTTCTTTAAAAGAAGATTTTTTAAGTTTTTACTATATACATATAGGGAAAATCAATGACCCCCTGGGGCGGGGCACTTTTGACCCCAGGGCTTTTATTTGAACAAACTTGGTAGACACTCATTAGAAGATGTTTCATGCTAAATATCTTAGCTCTAGCTCTTTGGGTTCTTTAAAAGAAGATTTTTTAAGTTTTTACTATATGCATATAGGGAAAATCAATGACCCCCTGGGGCGGGGCCAATTTTGACCCCAGGGCTTTTATTTGAACAATCTTGGTAGACACTCACTAGAAGATGTTTCATGCCAAATATCTAAGCTCTAGCTCTTTCGGTTTTTTAAAAGAAGATATTTAAAGTTTTTTCTTTTGGTTGCCATGGCAACCATAGTTCTGCATGGAATTAAATTCTTTGAACAATATTTAAAGGTGACCACCAAAGGAACATTCCTGTGAAGTTTGGATGAAATTGGCTTAGTGGTTTGTGAGGAGATGTCATTTAAAGTAAAAGTTTACGGACGGACGACGGACGGACGGACGCCGGACGAAAAGCGATCACAAAAGCTCACCCTGTCACTTTGTGACAGGTGAGCTAAAAATATTAGTTCATGAAGGGTAATAATTTTGTCATAAACCATGCTAGATTTATTGGCCTTATGTAGTGACCTCCTTTTATGATCTCACATACACAAGTGTGTGAAGATACAAGCAAATATCTTAAGTGGTTGATGACACATATTGTTATACAAAAAGTTGCATGCAAAACTTTAACTAAAATGTTATGCAAATACACATGACTAAGTGAATAGAATAGCCCTACTATTCTTTGAATAGTCAAGTTAATAAATGTTTCTACAACTTAGGGTTACGGTTGTTTTCACATCAGAAAAGGATACAGATCTGGGAAAAGAATTTACACTCTTCACTGAAATTATAAAAACAAAACGGTGTTACACTGGAAAACGATAACTATTAAGTCTTTATTTTTTCTATGACAAATACAAATTTTTCTATTTCACCATAGAGTATCAGCATTTGTTGAAAAAGTTTTTATTTAATACACAAAAAGTTGTTTTTTAAATACACATTCTATCACATTCAATTAAGTACTGGTATATAAGTCATTAATTAGAAATCCACATCACAAACTCATGGGACATCATTTGACATAGTCAAATGAACAAATGACTTGTTACAATAGCACAAATGAAAACATTATGAAACAGAATCAAAATGAATTTATTTGACCCATGTACCAAACAAACAAAACTTAAGCATAATCAAATCTTCAAATTAGACTTATAAATAAGAGATCATTGTCGTTTTTTTTTAATTTAAAATTGTATTTATGAACTTAATATAAACAAATTTTTGAACCAATATTTATAGCTTTTAGGTTTGCTGGTTTTTTTTTTTCCATTTAAATAGCAAATAAATTTAAAAAAATCTATAAACAATTGACTAACCTAGTACTTTCAATCTTGACAGCAACGGCACCATTTTCTTCCAGGCATTTAGACACTGTCTCGCTGTCCCATGTACTGTTCATCTGTTGTGACATATCATCTTTCCCTGAAAAAATTGAAATTTGAAAAAACAGGGCATACTTTTGTATATATACCTGGAATAAGTGTTCCCACATATTTTAGCCTTTACTGTATTCATTTCAATAAAACAATACAGTTTTAGAACTATAGGTTGAGTGTACACAGCCGCCTAAACTTTTACACACTTAATCAAAACTAGCGGGTGCTGTACCCACTTTTTAAAATTTAGCGTCAGCATCAGCGTAACCACTTATTTTATTTAATAAGTTAAAGTTTGCGTACCACCTAAAATATTTTCAAAGTCCATTGACATATGGCTTTGAAACTTTGTACATTTGTTCATCATTATGCTCCAAACCTGTACACAGGAGGAGATAACTGTATCAAGCATTTTGACAGAATTATGCCCCTTTTTCGACTTAGAATTTACGTTAAAGTTTGCATACCACAACAAATATTTTTGAAGTCCATTGACATATGGCTTTGAAACTTTGTACACTTGTTCACCATTATGCCCCCAACCTGCACACAGCAGGAGATCACTGTATCAAGCTTTTTTCTTACAATGTTATGCCCCATTTCTATCAAGCACTGAGAATAGTTTAGCATGCTAACTTACTTTCAGCTCTTGTTTAATAAGATACATGTTTATGGTGAGCACTGATGTTATCTGACCACTCTAAATAATTTTTTGCATTTCTGTAAGCATTATACTCAGATATTTTAAAAGACTAACCAGCAGTAACTGTTGATAATGGAAAATGTTAAGGATAAAATATAAATCTCCTATAATAATACAAAGACTGCCCCCTCTCCCTCTTTTTATAAATCTAACATTACAGGTAAATACCAATGGATATTAACAGAATTATTTGCCAGGGCCACTTAAGTGAATTATCATTCATTGAAAGGAATTATGGCAAAACGTAAAGTTATTTTAACTTTCACAGGTCAGTTTACTCACTATGTACCCTTGAATGGGCATAAGGTAGAAACAGCTCTGATTAAAGAGTAACAAAATTTATCATGCAACTGCTATGGTAACTGCCCGATAACACTTGCCTGATAATTATTTTTGATATCAGGTCAGTAACCTGATATCAAAAATAAGCCCCGCCCATTTTTAACGGACTTTTTTCAATTGCTTATATTCTCATTTTCATCAGCATGTGAATTCTACAATGTAATCTCATACCCTTACAAGTCTTGAATCAAGATGCCATATTTATTTGTTTATTATTTCAATTTCGATTTCAATTACGAATAAATTAGATAGCGAATAGTTAAGCACCAACTCAATAAAGTGACGTCATAATTTATATTGCAAATGACATCATCGATGTTCACGTCATACTATACATGTAATCATGTAAACAGGCTAGACGATTTTATTTGAGAACTTGTATTTGTAAATGTTTACTTTATTGCGCTGGATTTTTATTCAATAAGTGAACAAATTGTTTCGTTTAAAAAATAAGAGGCATGTTTGTGTAGCTTGTGTTTGATTGCCGATTTGACTTTTGTTTGATTGAAATTATCGTGAACTTTTGAATTTGACAATTCACGACACAAAGTGCAGTAAAGTTTATGTGATTCTTAGGGATATTTTGGATCGATGTTTAAAGGTAAGAATTTTATCGTGTTACATTCTGTTGTATCTTTTATCGCAGGAAATAATCTCGAGTCGAAAGAAAACATGGCCGCCATTTACAAATTCTAAGTTTCAGGGGCGGAGGAATTTGTTTTTCAAGAATTTTTTCTTTGGACAAAAATGCCCCTTTCTACGAAATTCGGTATTTAAAAGTAGAGTATTTTGTAATTTTGGCAGTTTTTATGTGTAACATGATAAATAGAAAAACATGCTACTGTCTTTTGATATCAATTTTATCAGGCTCGGCTGATATAGGCAGAAAGGGCTCGGCAATCCTCGCCCTTTCTAGCCCATATCAGCCTCGCCTGATAAAATTGATATCAAAAGACAGTAGCATGTTATTCTCTATATGGCAGACAAGATACTCAGAAACACTTGTAACGCTTCGCTGATAGGTTGAACACCACCATTTCATTTGCATACATATTATAGTGGTACTAAATACACACATTTACTAATTTAACATTTATAAAGAAAGATTTGGTTTATATATTGAAAATCTATGCGATTTTTTCCCCTATATAAGTGGTACCGAATAACGGACCCATTCACAATCACAAACGGACCTTCACAATTTTCAGACTGGGTCCGACGGAGCCGTTCACAATTCTGATGAAATTTCACAATTCTGATTAATTAAGCCTTTAATAACGTATTATTTCCTCTCTTCTCATAATGATGCTAAAATTTTGCCTGTTGTGCTTTGTTTATCTTAAAATGCGTTTAGCCAACCATGATTTCCGGTGCATTCGCCCTTTAAATTTTCGTACTGTTTAAATACGAAACTTCTAGGGACGAATCAATACTGAAACAAGCGTCTGGTAATTTCTGTAAACATCATTCAAAATGTCTCGTAACAGTAAATATTACGTTAAAAAAATTATATGTTCTTACTGCTTAATAAGATATTAACAATCTTAATTAAAAATTCACAATTTGTTAAGAAACAACGCTTTTTTTCACAATTTTTATGGTACCGGACCCATTCACAATTCAGGGAAAAAAATCGCTGTTATTAAATCATAAGAGATTTCCACCTAATTTCATTCAACATTAAAAAGTAATGAGATCATCAAATGGTTTATAAGATTAACATATTTATTGTGATTTTATCTTACACCTGTTATACTCAACATCACTAATTCCGCCTCATCACTTATGTCACGGTAATGGCATATTTTCATGTGACCAGTGTTAAAATTGGTCATTATTGACATATTTTATTCATACACCTAAACAATAAGGTTTTTGTGCAAAATATTCTAAATCTCTAGAATTTTACTTCAAATAGAACAATATTTTACAAATTTCTACAAAATGCAACAAGAGTCCACTAAATTTGTACATACGTCTGAAACAATCATCATTTTCTAAATGTTCTTGTTTGTTGAAAAAATAAATTTTGAGTTACAAGGTAATGATAGAACTTCTTGTTATTTAAAATTAAGAAAAATAAGTTGTAGAAATTTCTGAAACATGAAAACATGAAAGTGTAACACCTTTTACCAGGCTTTAAATGATGGCATACTGTTTTCAAAATGGCGGACATATAGTCTATGTCTGGCCCATTAAAACTGATTTTGACTGAATATACTGTTGTTTCGTTGCGTCATACACAGACGCTTGGGGGTCAGATCCTGCCCAATGTGATACGCCCCTGTAAATACTCTATCAAAAATATTTTACAATTTAAACACGAATTGGACATCTGTTACAACGATAAAACTATTTTCAAAACAATTTTTACATATATGAAAAAATACCGTATACCATCAAGTCTCAATAAAGTTAAAAGATTGCAGACTCTAATATGTAACAGTCCAACCAATTCACGACCTGAGCCTTGCATATATTTGCGAAGTATAAATGTTTATAAAGAATAAAAACAGATTGTTGTCGTTTATTACGTAAATCATGGTGGATGCTATTTATTGTAAATAATGTATATTATTATGTATTGAATCATTACTTAAGGAAAGTTTGCATGTTCCGTGAAACGCATTCTAAAATTCTATTGTCAGTCCCTAGGTAGCTTTAATTAAGGCTAATTAATTGATTGTGCTGTTATGTTCGGTATAATTTATCTACTGTATTTGAAAATTATTAAATTATTTTTGCTTTTCGTTGTTTTTTCAGTATTCTTTGTATTTATTTCTTTCTTTCCTTCTTTCCCTCCGATCATTATTTATTCGATTCATGTGCTTAATTAACAAAAATGATTTAACAATTCATCTTTCATACAAATAAAACAACAAATCATAAGCATGAAAATCAAGTACCTTATAACTAATAACATGCAACTTTAACACTTTTATCAAAATAGATTATAGAAGGCTTGTTCGCATTCATTTTTTTACAAAATAGCGGAGCATCTTTATTAAAGTGAAGACGCTAGGACAATTGCTGTTTCTTGGTTAAAATCCTCGCTTAAAGTCATAAAATAATATATGCATTTTCGACTTCCATATAATTTTGAAAAGTGCCGTACCGCTAGCCAATACAGTGTGTCCTGGCTAGTTGTACGTGACTCACTTACGGCTAGAACTTTTGGCCACTTCCTTTATTCATATAAATAGAAAAAATGTTAATTAAGATTATTTTTTCTGCCATAAATACCTCAGTACATAATAATAGCGAGCTCGATGAGCTGGCCCAAAGGGCCTGCTCCCAAAGCGAGCTTTACGGTAACGCGAGTACCTGCTAAGTGATGGTTTTGAAAACTTTCGTCCAAAGTACCGAATTGGACACATCGCAACTTTTCGAATTTAAAGATGACGATAAAAACTGAGGAATTCTGACTGAAAACGGATGTGCAGACTGGTCACCCGCGCACATCTATGGGAACCATAATTGGACAGGGAACCAGAATAACAGAAGCTGTGTATAAAATATCGAATGACAGTTTTAAAACGGAAAATGTAAAATGAAAATTGAAGGCGCCATTTTGTTTGAAAAATCTGATAAATAAAAACATTTTTTTTGTCGAATTTTGTTGTGAAAACTATCTAGAATGAAAGAAAATGGTCTAACTAAGAAAATGAATCTGAACACCAATATCTTTTATTCAGTCGTTAACGCTGTACAGACGTTTAAAGTATTGTTTACCTGACGTCACAATGTAGCCCCAAACAGCATGTGCAAAACAATCAAATCAAGTACGCTATTTTAATGTCGCAAACGTTTTAAGTTTTACATTTATTTCACTTTTAATAATCTTTATTTAGCTTGAAAAATTATAGAGTGAAATAAAATAAACAAACAAAGTTTTATTAAAGTTTTCAAAACTTGTTAATTATTCATTTAACGACAGGGGCGGAGCCATATTTAACACAGTACGTGTGATGTCACACGCACTCGTCACTGCATCTGAAATAAAAATGAGGGATTATTTCATACTATTTCACGTTAAAAGTACATCGAGCTCGCTTTGAGGCTTTGCCTTTTTCATATTATAGCTCATTTACAATAAATATAACCCTTCTGACTGTTTAAATTAACAATAATGCTTCGGGACGCTTCAGGACGCTAAATTTCTTCGGGACGCTTTTTAGTGAGACCGCTTTTTAAATAACTTTTTTATTAAGTAGATTCTACTAACATTTGATTTTATTGTCGAATCGAGTGGCGATTTAGACATTTAAAGTTTTCAGAAAACGTCACTGCACAAGTGTCTGTGACAAACATTAAGGTCACAGATTGATTGAAAGTCACGAATCGATGAGAATAAGGCATATGTCGCGAAAATGTATTACAATGAAAATTTATACGTCATACCCAGAACTTTATTGCTTACCATATACATAAACCATAAACAAAGATCCATTTCGTTTCGACACTTGAATTGCATCTGGTATTTTCCCATCAAACCACTTCATTTTGATATTTTAAAAGCAAAAGTTGGGGTTTTTTTGAAACAGGAAGTTATGAAAAATTACGTGGCCTTTCTAAAACTCGAACGACTTAAAATAGTGAAAAACAGAATCCCTAAAGAAAGCCCAACACGGCAAAATTGTAAAATGTTGCAGGCTCGGTTTGATTAACCTGTTCATGGACGGTAATGGAAATTGCAAGTTACCGTCCACGCCCCCTAGCACCGGCTTAAGCAGATTCAACATTTAAACACTAAAATGGTGAAATTTTGAATTTGGAAACATCCGCAGATGTGTTCGTACGGCGGTTATCATGGAACCTTCAACGTGACACAGTACTGTCATTCCATGACAAGCGGCGTATGGTCCCCAAGTAAAAGAAAGCGTGTGCCCTAAACGAGAAAACAATGGGCGAAACTAAATAAAATGGAATTTTGAAAGTGGATCTGAGGTTATGAAGCCTGCATATCACCGATTAGACGTCAAAAGACACACTTAAAGATCAATGTATACAAAAACTGAGACTCATGGATCCCAGAAAGTATTGTCAGTACCCACAAATGGCTGACATCATCATCAGTAGGGCAGGTGTACTAAAGCTCCTCGCCAACCTCAATGCCAACAAATCTGCCGGCCCTGACCACATTAGACCAATTGTCCTGAAGGAGCTGAGAGAAGAGCTTGTTGACATCATTGCAGTTCTTTTCCAAAAATCCCTGACCACTGGTAATATTGCCAATGACTGGACCCGTGCAAACGTATGCCCTGTCTATAAAAAGGGTGATACAAGTGATCCAGAAAACTATCGCCAAATTTCCCTTACATGCATCCTCTGTAAAACACTTGAACACATAGTTGCCTCTCAACTATCCTCTCACTTTACCACCCACAACATACTCTTTGATCTTCAGCATGGATTCAGAGAAAGACGATCATGTGAGACACAACTCATTGAACTTACTGATTACCTTGTGAACAACCTTTCAAATGGCAAACAAACAGATCTCATACTTCTTGACTTCTCCAAAGCATTCGATAAAGTAAACCATCTTAAACTCTTAGATACCCTTCAAGAACATGGTGTTTGTCCTCAAATTATAAACTGGATACAGTCCTTCCTTATTGGCCGTAGACAGACAGTAGTTGTGGATAGTGACTGCTCATCTGAAGTCCCAGTTACCTCTGGAGTGCCCCAAGGCTCTGTCCTAGGGCCCCTTTGTTTCCTTCTATATATCAACAAGCTACCATCTTCTGTCCTTAAATCCCAAGTCAGATTATTTGCAGACGACACCGCTGTATACTTAACCATCAACTCCTCCTCAGACCCCCCAACTCTCCAACATGATCTAGACAATATGGTTCTGTGGGAGAAGCAGTGGGACATGGAGCTAGTTTAACCCTTCAAAATGCCAAGTCATCCATATCACCAAAAATAAAACCATAATTAAACACAAATATATGCTCCATGGCCAAGTCCTAGAGTCTGTTACAAATGCTAAATATCTCGGACTAGATATATCTGCTGACCTTAAATTTAATACACATATATCTCGAATAACTTCCAATGCAAACAGATCCCTTGGCTTTATTAAAAGAAATGTCATTACTAAAAATGAGAAAGTGAAAGAACTAGCATACAAGTCCCTGGTCCGCCCACAGGTTGAATATGCCTCAACTATTTGGTCTCCTTACACTAAAACCAATATTGACAAAGTTGAGATGATCCAGAGACGCGCAATTAGATGGGTAAAAAGGGATTATTCCCCTCACTCTAGTGTCACAGCCATGCAGGAAGGACTGGGCTGGCGATCCCTTGAACATCGCAGATTGGACTGTACTAGACTGATAATGTTTTATAAGATATACCATAACCTAGTTGCAATTAATCTCCCAACTTATGTTCAAACCCCACATAGATTAACCAGACATATGCATCCCTTATCCCTACGCCAAATACAGGTATCCCCTGACTACCATAAGTACTCTTTCTTCCCTCATAGCATTATACTATGGAATAAACTTCCTAGTAACATTGCCACCCTGTCCAACCTGAGTCAGTTCAAACAGGCAGTGGTGGGTTTGCAGTACTACTCTTACTCCCAGTGTTTTTAAACTATTTTATCTCTTAATTATCATCTTGTTTCACTATTAACATTTTAACCATGACTAGAATACATTTTCAGTCTCGCTTCCAAGCATGTCAATGTTTGGACTTTTCTTTTTTAGCTTTTCTTTTCACCTTTTACTAACAATCCGACGTGCACTAAATTCCTGCCTTTAACACTCGTAAGAGGACTTGGCAGTATCCAGAGATAGATAGATAGATAGATGAAAAGCAGGTAACATATCCTAAGGGTGATTATGCAGTTTTCAAGTAGGAATACTGGAACCACCCAAATTGAAAAGGCCAAATACAAGAAACTAAAAAATACCATATAAAATGTATACACAACAATAATGTCGTGCTGAACGATCTTCAAGGATCGAAAATATAACATCGTTGATTAAATGTACGGGGAGACTTTTTACAGCCGCCACACGGCACAAATAACACGGATGTGACAATGAAATAGTGAAAAACAGAAGCCCTGAAGAAAGCCCAACAAGGCAAAATTGTAAAATGTTGCAGGCTCGGTTTTATTGAGCTTGTTCATGGACGGTAATGGAAATTGCAAGTTATCGTCCACGCCCGTCCACATCCTCGCATAATAGTTATATTATAACTAATGTTTAAAAAGTCATACTAACTCGTATGGGGTTCTCGTCACATCCGCAATATTTTAAAAGGTTACCTAATATATGAGAGGTCTATATGGTTTGATCACTACTTTTGTCATTATTTTTAGACCTGTTCTTTATTTATTTATGAAGCATGTTTTAATGAAAATGGCAAAGTGCTTGCAAAATTGTCTACACGGATATGTAACAACTTAAAAACACTGATTTGTCTCGTTTTGCATAGTCTTTTACGGTATTGAAATGACATTGATTGATTTTTTTTCGGAATGAAATTTAAACATTAATTCTTAAACCATGTTATTCAAAAGAATATAGTCTTCTTGGGCTTTCTTTAGGGATTCTGTTTTTCTCTATTTCACCAATATAAGTTAGCGCAAAACACATTAAAACAATAAGAACAACATAAAACAAGCATAGCTTCAATAATTTTGAAAATAGTTATAAATAAGAAAATTAAGGACATACGCGGTCTCGATCTAACAACACACAGGACATTCAATAATTATAAACTAGTAGTTTACTCTATTACTCTATAAAGGTCAGTGTAATTATTTCATAGAAACATATTAAATTTGCATCTCACAAAATTTACCGATTATTATCGAAGTTTAATATATTGTGTGCATTGACCGTACATTAAGTATGCAAATGACAGGTTTATAAAATCAAACAATACAAATCATTATGTATTTAATGAGGTTAGACAGCTAAATATTCCTAACTTTTTGGTAAATGTTCCTACTTTTTCCTACTATTTTCCTACTTTTTGGCAAAAAATGTTTCTACTTTTTTTACTGACTTTCTGGTGTGAGACCACTTGACAGCCTGTATTGTGTTGGTATAGGATGTTTCTTTTTGTGACGTGGATAACTTGACACTTGAAGGGGTAAACTCATCCCACTCTAACTCCCACTTTTTAACTGATTTATGTCATTTTGGAGGGTGACTGATTGGTTTGCAGATGTCAGAACAATGTATATTGCAGTATCGTCTGCAAACAAGCGGACCTGGGAATTTATGTTTTATAGGAGGTCGTTTATATCGGGGGAAAATAGGAGGGGGTCTTAGAACTTAGGCTTTGGGATATCTGATGATACTGGGATGGGGTTTGAGCTGCTGCCATTTAGCTCAACAGACTGTGCACAGCCTGTTATCTTGAAAACTTTTGATCAATTTTACAAAATAACATATAGTCATGTATTTTCAGCAATACTTTCCCATGCCTGACCTTATCGAAAGCTTTACTGAAATCTAAAAGAATCAGATCTACTTGTTTTTTTTCTTATATAATGAAGTGACCAGATCTTTTATCAACATATTTAACAAGTTGCGTATAACATAACCATTTTCCCTGAAACCATGCTGGAGATGATAAAGGATGTTATGGTTGGTGAAGTATTAAACAAGAGTGTTTAACAAGGGGAAACTATGTGTTCCATAACCTTACATAAAACACATGTTCAGGAAATTGGCTTGTTGTTTCATACTGTTTTGGTGACACTTTTGCTTGTGTCCCTTGTTGTTTTCTCGTCTACGGTAAGTATCTTCCCCATTGCCTCTAGTTTTTATTTCTTTGATTAACCCCCCCCCCTTCCCCCGGTCTTCTACCCCCTTCCCCTTTGTGGGCCTATTATTATTTCTTTGAATTCCTAATCAGTTACAAATTATTTATCATTTTATGTTTAACGTGTCGTTGCCCTATCCTTTTTATGTTTGGGGTCCGCCTGGGCTCCTTGCCATTGGTTCTTGTTGCTGGGTCATATGGGGGTTCATTGAACGCCGCCTTTCCTTGGTGATCTTGTTTTTCATATTTTATAATTGGCCAGATTTCCATTGGGATGGCAATGAGCCTTCATCGATGGACTTTTGAAAAGCAATCTTGAATTGGAGAAAGTTCTTTGAAAAGTGTAAGGAAATTAATTGGTTTTATTTTGTCCGAGGCAAAGACTTTATTAGGGTTTATATTATTTAGGAGTTTCTCAATCCCTTTTGCTCCTATTTGGATATCTAGTACAGAAGGAACGGATTGACTATGCTTAGGCTTCATTTTAGGACGCAAGAGAAAGGCAGATTGGGGGCTAAATACGTACTGAAATTGCTTAATGATAATTAATTGCCTTTGAGACATCATATCAACGTGAAATTCATGTTCATACTTTATGGGGGACGGTAGATGTTTCCTGATTAAGGAGTACATATTATTTTACCATTTTGGGCTTCAGGATGACTTCAAGATACTGGTTATATGATTCTTTAACCTGTTTCCGCACTAGATGTTTCATGTCAAGAAACTTTTTACGATCGGAAGATGATCCTGATTTATTAACCCTTTTAAAGGCCCGGTTTCTTTTTCTGATCTTGATATATTGATTGACCCAGGGATGGTGATCCCTAAACGAAGTTTTTTCTATGGAAACCATTTTTCAGTAAGAGAGTTAAAAGCATCGGAGAAATTTTCCTATAACTCCTTTATCCTAAATGCAGAATATTTTTCATTTGTCTTCGTAACCTGAGGCTTTTGGTAACTCTTGCACTTCAACAATATTGTGGTCATTTATGCCTGGGAGGATATGGACCTGGTTAACTAGAGTGGAATTTGTAGTGAGGAATATATCAAGGATATTATTTCCTCGAGTAGGTAAGTTGACCATTTGGGTGAGGTAAGCATCGATGGAAGTTTCTATGATATGTGTATATATAAGGAAGGGTGTTTAGAAGACTGGGATGGACTGGAAGTGTCCGAGTCCATTTTCGGAAGGTTCAAGTGCCCACTCAGATATTTCTAAATCTTTTTTTTTTTACCTTTTCAGGTGATTTTGCGAATTCCAGAAAGCTTTTTGGGACTAGGTCTTGGGAATTTGTAGTACCCTCCAATGACTAGGACTTATTTCCAACTAAGTCTAACTTAACCCATCATAGATCATCACATTGTGATGATAGTTCAGGCATTTCTTAAACAGCAATGCCATTCCTTATGGCGAAGAAAACCCTTCACCGGTCTGCACTCTGTGGTCTTTGTTGAAAATGATCCTGAGATATACTAAAAACATATTTTCTACCAAAAATTGTTGCATGTAATCCTCTCTGAATATTTCTAAACAAAATCAAACAACAGGCTATCTCAAAGCAAAATTTTAATATTTTTTGTGCGTGTAAAAAAAATCATTAAATTGTCCGATGCAGCTTTTTTTTTTTAGATACATGACGTTTAACGGTTAGTGCTCGCGGCGTCTATCACTGATTTTCTAAGCAGTAAATGTAGAAAAATACTAGATTTCTACACGTTTTATTTATACAAATTACAATTAATGAGATACAAATTGGATTATTATGACAAAAGTTAGAAAAAAAAATGATATATCAAATAAGTATCGCATTGATGTCCATATTGTATGTGCATAAAATCTGTGTAAGGCTTCTTCTTTAATCACTAGTAGTTACAGTTCACTGTCCCTTAGCGGCAATTCTATTTAACACACTCTCAAATTGGGTACTTAAGACAAACACGGCGCCTCCCTAATAACAATTTTATTTCCTAATCAATTTTAATAATTTTAGTATCAAATGAAAGATTACTTCATACGCTTTTCATGGATGCGTTAAAATAAAAATGAATTATGCAGAATTATTATTTTTTGTTTCAAAATTTATCATTTGTCTTCTGAAAACCGCTGAAAATTCGGTAAGAAAAACACTTTTAAAAATAATACTTTTACTTAATTTAATGTTACTGAAATAATCTTTAAGCTGATACCAGAATTATATAAATTGGTTAAGAAATAAGAATTTTAAAAATTGGGTGCCGTATTTTCTTACGGAGGTTCAGAGGGAAAATAACGGTGGCACAAAGGTGACATGTGTGTGTTTTTATTTATCTCGTGGCCACGAGTTACTTAGTCGTGGCCACGAGATATCTAAGTCGTGGCCACGAGTTACTAAGTCGTGGCCACGAGATAGCTAAGTCGTGGCCACGAGATAGCTAAGTCGTGGCCACGAGTTATTATGTCGTGAGCACGAGTTACTAAGTCGTGGCCACGAGATACTATGTCGTGGCCACGAGATACTATGTCGTGGCGACGAGTTACTCATTCGCGGCCACGAGATAGCTAAGTCGTGGCCACGAGATACTATATGTCGTGGCCACGAGTTACTAAATCGTGGTCACGAGATAGCTAAGCCGTGGCCACGAGATACTTTGTCGTGGCCACGAGTTACGTACTAAGTCGTGTCCACGAGTTACTAGTCGTGGCCACGAGATAGCTAAGTCGTTGCCACGAGATAAATAACCAATCAAAGTACATTTATTTGAATTTCCCTAATTAACTAGACATGTGCTATAGTACAAGGATGTCCCTACTTCACCGGCCTGTAAAAGTGCCATTTAAACAATTTATTGACTGTTCAATAATTTTCCATTTAGCGTCACTATGACCCTGATTTTTGACCCAATGACCTCGAAATTATTAGATGCCATCTACTGATCAAGTGCAATGATCTTCTATCTATCTATCTACCCTACCAGGATTTATTCCTTCTCATGATATCGTATCAACAAGGTTAACAGGCCGTAGTACGTACAAACTGACCAATTCGATCACAAAATTGTCCCAACAAAAAGCTATAGTCAAAATAATGTCTGATGGGCCTTGGAAGGTGACTTTCTAATATGATCCTAAAGACAAGTTCAAAGTGAATATCTTCAGTATTTTCAAAGATTAATGCTGCATGTAAAAGTAAGTTATAAAGTTTAAAAAATTTATAATATATATATATAGTGTATTCTGATTGGTTAATTATCTCGTGGCCACGGCTTATATAGTTATCTCGTGGCCACGACTTAGTAACTCGTGGCCACGACATATAGTATCTCGTGGCCACGACTTATATAAAGCTATCTAGTGGCCACGACTTAGTAACTCGTGGCCATCGTTTAATAATGATTGTAATGTTTTAGAAAAAATCGCAGCGTCATCTGCGAACAATAATAGAAATATTTGCATATCACCAAGATTAATTATTCCGTCTAAATTATATTTTATATATTTTATACTAATTTCAATTTAAGTGAAAGTGATATAACTAATTGTAGCATAATCCTTCTATTGAAGTGTGTGAACCTTTTTGTGAATTTTCCTTTGATATATATTGAACACAAACTGAATACAAACTGAACTGGCAACACATAGCATGTGATACCTGCAAGTTTACTTAATAATTTGTTAGCAACATTTTTTTAAGTATATAAGGAAATACAAATTGTTCTTTTTTTATTTATTACATTAATGGATAATTAAATAATTCATTCATTCATTTATATTCTTTTATATACATATTATTTATTTGGTTATTTAGTTATTTTCAAACAATATTATTTATTTATTTATTTTTTATACAATATTATTTATTTATTTATTTTACATGCACTATTATTTATTTATTCATTTATTTCATTTTCATAAAATTATACCTTTTTAATCCAATTTATAATCTAATCAATTTAAATATGAGATAACTGTTGAATAAACAACCAATCACCAAGTTCAATAAACAAGGTGACATGCAATTAACACTTATAATGGATGTGTTTTGTATAACAGTGGGCAATACGATGATCATGACTTAAGGTCAAGGACTGAGGAGTTCTTGGAGAAAGTCCACGGTGAATTTATGTACATTTATAAGAATGTGTTTTTAAAACCAGTAAAATGTTATGTTTTATTGCATGTTATATGTAAATGGTTTAATATATTATTACATGTGCAATAACATGTGTTATTTGTTTCTGAATTATTTACTACTTAGAAATGTCTGTAAATTGTCCTTTACTTAAAAAATTATGAATCAAATTATGCTAAAAATAATTAAAATAAACACATGATATAAAAGCATTTTTACAGCTTATTTTAGAAAAAAATTGGATGAGGGGTTCAGTGTCTTACTGATTTTGGGGGGTGAAGTGTCTTGAGGGGTGAGGTGTCTTCAAAATTTGAGGTGTGTAGTGTCTGGAGGGTGATGAAGTGTCTTGCTACCATTGCTACAGCCACGAGATAAATAAAAACACACACATGTCACCTTTGTGCCACCGTACCTTTGTGCCACCGTAAAAAACTATTAAAATTTGTTTAGAAATAAAGAACTTAGTTTGTGCGCCGATTTACTTTCAAAAAGGGCTCACCACTTGGACAATTTGTTGAATGTCCATTTCGCGAAAAAAAACTCATTTCGCTATCGGTCCTTTCCGGTATTTTGGGACAACATTCAAAATGGCCGACGATAGTGTTGAGGAGAAAAAAGTGTGCACATTTATTAAGAAAACAGTAAGAAGACCTCACTTTCAGCGTAAATCACAATCAAGTGGTTCAGGTAAATTACATTAGATAAAGTTTTATCATAATTCTTGACAATAATTCTTACTTAAACAAACATTATAAGCGATGTTGAATGCCCCAAGACGAATTTTAGACGTTTCACTCCCAAGACGTTTCACTATTTAGACGTTTCACTCCCAAGACGGTTCACACCGAGACGTTTCACTCCCATTTTGTCAATTGTATGGGACGTTTCACTCCCAATTTTTAGAGATGTTTACTAGGAAAGTTAACGCATTTTTATTTTGGGGGGAGACAGACATTTCACTATAAATTTGCGACTGTTCGCACCAAGACGGTTCACACCAAGACCTTTTCACTCCCATTTGGGGGTGAGACAGACATTTCACTATTGAGACGGTTCACACAAAGACGGTTCACACCAAAACGTTTCAGTCCCAATTGGGAGTGAAACGTCTTGGTGTGACGGTCTCAATAGTGAAATGTCTGTCTCCCCCCCCCAAGACGGCAAGAGGTCAGACTCACATATTGATTTTCCCATAGACATACATTATTTATGAGAGTAATCAGACCTGGGAAGAAAATATGACAACATTGATAAAAAAAAACCTCTTTGTTCATCTTAGATGTGTCAAAAATGAAAAAAAATGAAATATGAGCCCCCTTAAAAATATAGTATTATGAAATTAGGCAAAGCCTATGAACGGGGAAGTCGATTAAAATAATCGCTAATTTTTATTTTACATTTTCTGTTTTAAAAGTGCAATTTGGTATTCTATATACTGCTTCCGTTTATTCTGGTTCCCTGTCCTATTATGGTCCCCATAGAAGTCTGCAGGGGACTAGTTTACGCATCTTTTTTCAATC
Organism: Ruditapes philippinarum; assembly: GCF_026571515.1. Taxonomy (NCBI): domain Eukaryota; kingdom Metazoa; phylum Mollusca; class Bivalvia; order Venerida; family Veneridae; genus Ruditapes; species Ruditapes philippinarum. The sequence continues at coordinate 19,613 of NW_026857425.1, read as the reverse complement.
AGAGTTTCTTGGCTTTAATCGTTATCTTGTAAGTCGAAAAGTTGTGATTGGCTATTATCGGAATACACCGCCATTTATCATTGCATTACGGCGCCAAACAAGAAATGGTACTGAAAATTTCGCTGATAGGTATAGAATTCTATGTATTTTTTTAATTCTTTTTAAATATACACGTGTAGTCTATAGCCGGGCAAGCCAAAGCCTGGAGCCGCTTCGCGGACACAGGCTTTGACTTCCCCGTATAAGTTAAGAGAAGGCCGGAAACTCCAGATTGGAGTCTACGAGCAAGGGGTTCATTTCCCAGGACGTTGTGAAAACAATTGTCCAGATAATTATTTAAATTAAATAAAATTGTTATCATTATTTCACGTTTGTATTAAACTTCCAAATGAGACCGACCCCAAGTCTCTAGCCCTTCCCGTTTAATGAAATTTAATGGAAGTTTAGGAGTCATTTACTCCCTGATTTTGGCTTGTGACTTCCGAAATCTAATACTTTTCCTTCTTTACCTATATAATGTGACTTCCAATATCAGAGATTTTGCAGTGTCTGACTTCCAAATTTTGGAACTGAGTGGAAGCCCTGCGTTCATGAAATATCTTTAGCATCTGATCCAAGCAAAATTTGAGTTTCAGACCTCTCATCGGTCTTTTGATTCCTTTCTACACCATTATAAATCAGCTGTTCATTATTTTGTAAGGAGTCTTCTGATTGGCCAATAGCAAGGAAACTGCAACGTTTCGCACAAGGATGCCTTATGGCGTAGAAAGCAATCGAAAGACCGTATAGAGGTTTGAAACTCGAATTTCGTGCATATCAGATGTTACTGACAGTTGTGAATGGTCCCATTTAATGTATTTAGTAATACTATTTCGTAAATTCAAGTGATTTTCAGCAGATGACCTTCACTTGTCAGAACATGAAATTATCAGTTTAACTGGTAAATATGCCAGGGGTAAAATAAAAATTGTATTTTCAACACATGCAGATTTTCCTATCAATGACAGAAATGTATTTGAAATGAAAATATTTCTTTCCAACAATTTCTATCCAAATTAAAAATGCAGCACTTTCACTTCAATGGTACAAACACATTTGATTAGTGGTGTTCAGAGTGAAAAGAAAAACATTTTCTGATTACACCAGAATGGGAAAAGATGCGGTACCCACAGGGAGTACCATACACTTGAAAATAAGTGCAAATATCTAAGACACAAATTATGAAAATTGAAATATTTCATTCTTAATGAAACAATTAACAATATAGTGTTAATTTCTAAATTAGTTTTCATACATTAAAACATCCCATAAATTTTTATCCAGTCACCTCATGTCCTATTGAATCTTGCTGTTTTTCTTGCACTTTTTTCAGCCAATTGCTGGCCATGTTGCAAAACAATAGTCTGACCAAGACATTTCACTATTGAGATGTTTCACTCCCAAGACGGTTCTCACCTAGCCGCAAATAGAAAGCTTATATGAAGAGCCCGGTAGGGATTGCTTTTGGACCCCCAGGGTTTTTAAGGTCACTGTTACTAAAAAAAAGAAAAATGGTTTCTGGACAATAACAAATTATAAATGAGTTATTAGTCCCCTACCGGTTTACCGGCAGTGATTTTCCTACTTATATAACAGACTCCGAAAAAAGGCCTCTTCCCAATTGAAATTTTCTTTAAAATCATGCAATTTTCCCAAAAATCTTAACTTAAACCAGCTTTTTTACTTCCCAAATCATCAATTTTATCGATATTTTTTCCCAAAATCAAGAGGCTAAGGTCTCTTCCCAATAAAGTGAGAAAAATCACTGACCGGAGGGGACTTTAGGTTTACCCTCCGTCCGTCTGTCCGTCCGTCTGTCTGTCAGTCCGTCCGTCCACAAAACTGGATCCCGCGATAACTTGAAAAGTACTGGAAATATTTTTATGAAACTTGGAATATAGATAGATGGCAGTATGGAGATTATGCACGTCTTTTTCTTTTCTTCCTATGTTGAAAATTCTGGTTGCTATCGCAACAAATAGGCTAAAAATATGGCAAATTTTACACATAAACTGGATCCAGTGATAGCGCAAAAAGTACTGGAAATATTTTTATGAAACTTGACATATGGGTAGATGGCAGTGTTGAGATTATGCATGTCTTTTTCGTTTCTTCCTATGTTGTAATTTCTGGTTGCTATGGCAACAAATAGGCTGAAAATATGGCAAATTTTACACATAAACTGGATCCAGTGATAAAGCAAAAAGTACTGGAAATATTTTTATGAAACTTGACATATGGGTAGATGGCAGTCTTGAGATTATGCACGTCTTTTTCTTTTCTTCCTATGTTGAAAATTCTGGTTGCTATGGCAACACATAGACTGAAAATATGGCAAATTTTACACATAAACTGAATCCAGTGATAACTCAAAAAGTACTGGAAATATTTTTATGAAACTTGACATATGGATAGATAGCAGTCTTGAGATTATGCATGTCTTATCTGTTCTTCCTATTTTGAAAAAATATCAGTTGCCTTGGCAACAAATAGGCTTAAAACATGGCAAATATAACAATATTTGTGATTAGTCAAAAAGAGCTGAAATTTTTTATGAAATTGCATCTTTAATTCAAGAGTTATCTCCTCTTTAAGAATTTTGCTTTTGTTATATTTTGGTAACAGGGATGTTTCAAATATTAACTTTAGAGTGTCCTTCAGTCCGTCTGTCTGTCTGTTCATAAAAACTGTTTCCTGTGATCACTTTTAAAGAACTTTTCCAACAAGTTTACTTAAAATAGAGAAAAATTGAAACATAAGTGAATGGCCAATGGATGTTCAGAATGTTGATGGGGTTCTAACGGGTAGGGGACTTATGGATTGCTTGCAATACTATGATAATTGCTTGTTGTAATCAAACTTGTTATATAGCAATTGTATGTGTAAACACCCAATTGGGATTGTTGTTACACCCCCTGTCACTAACTAACTGTAGATTAATGGTTTCTGGACAATAATTAAGAGTTAGGAATGAGATATTATAATAAAATTTAGTATAAAGCTTACATGAGACCTCCGTTGGGATTGCTTCTTGACTCCCTGGGGTCAAGGTCACTGTAAGTTAAATTAGAAAATAGGTTTTCTGACAATGAAAAGACATAATAATAAAAATTATCAAATTCAATTTAGAATAAAACAGGGAGTAAAATGTCATTTCACTCCCAAAATATGAATTGTACTAAATCAAAAATGATCTAATTCAATTTAAAATAAAACAGGGAGTGAAATGTGTTTCACTCCCAAAATGGGAGTGATCGAAACGTCTTGGTGTGAACTGTCTTGATAGTGATTCAGTGGAACATCTGTCTACGGATTTTTTTCCCGATATTTTACAACCTATTATAACCTAGCCCAAAATAGGCATATTTTTCCCCTAAAAATGCTATATTTTCCCCTGAAATGCCTGTGCACATTCTTCATCAGAACCACGACTTAATGTTCAGCACCTGACCTATATTATTTAGTTCATGAATTTGTTGGTCTGAAAGACAGAAAGCTCTGTTATAAACAAAGACAGAAAGCTCTGCCATAAACTTTTTTATGCATTCAATATTTAACCATTTACTTTGAAAACTTTTTAATTCACCTTGTTAATGTTTCTATTTTTAGAGAGCAGTGATGAAAATGACGGAAATGTTGTTATCAAAGCAAAGAGAGCTAGAGGACCACAAAGAATGGTTCAGTCAGTAAGTCATTTCACTGAATGTATAGAATTCAATTTATTGTTTCTCATTTATCGTAAGTAATAATCTTGTCAATTCCTTCAACTTTAACTTGGAAAGACCTATCTTATGTTGTGAGAACATGTGAATCAGTCTATCAACTCACGTTTCATGCATGCTTATAGTAAATCTGCAAAAAGTCTTAGATGTACTTGACTTGTCAGACTTCAGGGATGTGATGACTGACCTAGTTCTTTACTGGTACAAAGGCTTATCACATAAAGTTCATGCTTGTAAGGGTTAATGCATTGTTTATACATGTATTAGTACTGTCAAATTGGTATATTTTTGCAGTAAAGTATCCAGAAACACTCCCTTAACTTGAAGTTTGTTCAAATAAAAGCCCTGGGGTTTAAACTGGCCCCGCTCCGGGGGCCTATATACAGGTGAGCGACTTCAGGGCCATCATGGCCCTCTTGTTGTAGTTAAATTTTTAAAAAAATATGACTTGGGGGGGGGGGGGGGGGGGGGGGGGGTCACGCTGTTTTTCCATGAAGTACTACTGGAGTTGAATTCCTAATAAATAAGTAAACATGTTTTGATTTTTTTTTAAGACTAAAAACTAAATAATGAATGGTTTTGTCCAAATTGGAAGAAACACATGTTCTTTTAAGATATTTAGCAAGTAATTTTTGCAGTAAAAGAAATAAATTGGGTCACACTGTTTAACATGAGATACTACTTGAGTAGATTTCCTAATTATTAAGTACCATGTTTTAATTTTTTGTTTAGACGAAGACAAAGAAGGTTGGATATGATGATATATCTGACAGTGACAGTGATGTGGATGTTAGAAAGTCTGTAGCAGTGACTTATAAATCATCTAGAACAGGCGTAAGTCATCTTTGTTTTTTATGTTCACAGAATGTTTCAGCGAAGCAAATAGTTGCAAACTTGTTTTTTTTTAGACTTTTCTGTCACATAAAATTTAAAGTTCTTTTTTTCACCTTCAATTATTAACTGATATATAATCATATCTGATTTCTGTGTGTTAGTATTTTCCATGGACCTCTACTTATGGTCTACTGGGTGACATTGTCCAGCACACTGAAGCTAAAAGTAGATTTCCTACATTTCCTTATAGAACAGAAGTAAGGCCATACAGTGATACTTTTAACAATTTTATTAGAATATTTATAAGACACATTGTCATCTTTTCATTTGAAAACTATTGAAACCATGGAAAGCTTGAAAACTCAACTAGAAATTGATATAAATGAGATATTTATGTACAAGTAGATACATGTAAAATTTATGAATATTACATTCACAAACAACAGATGATATAGATTTTGAAGGAAGTTTTAAATTGAGGTATTTTGAAAAGTATAAAATATAATGGGATTATTTATTTTTTTTGTCAGTCTGCAAAGGGGGTTTTGTTTGTATGGAGCATAGCTCAAAAAACTGTTTGGGGGTATCTTGAAACTTAAAAAGTGGATATATTTCATTCAGGAGAATTGCAGTGCCCAAGAACCACAACTCTCATTGGCTTAATTTTAAAGTTACTGCCCTTTGTCTTTTTTTTTGTCGTCAAGAGCTGAGTATAACTTATGTCAATATAATGTATCAACTTGGAAACAATGTTATACCCTACTGACAAAATGCTATGTAGGTAGGGGATGACGTATGTGCTCCAGAACAATGACATTTATATCAGTTCCATCAGTTATATTTTATAAAGTAAACTTCAGAATTAAAATGTGATATTGATGAATGTATTGTAGAAAAGTGAGGGACCACAAGATATGGGTGCAACATCAACAGTTCAGATTGATACGGACCTAGCAAATGATGCCAGGGCTATCTTTGAGAAACAGCAAGAAATCAACAAGGTTTGTATGTTATCTAAATAATTTAATTAATGTAAATTTTTGCTGATTAATTTGAACAAATGCTATTTTGAAAAAAAGATAATAACTTGTTTGCTATCTTTTCTGCTGTTCAATGTGGTAGGTCAAGGTTGTTTTCAAACATTTGGGAAAAATGTGCATAATAACTCATTATCATTATTCATAAACTCTGTGTTAATTAAGTGGTCTCTTGAATATTATGTATCTTTGTTATTTTTCTGAGAGTAAAAGCTGAAAAGTTGCCATTTGTATCGGGGGCAGCAAAATTATTTGTATATATTGGCAAAGTTGACCCACAGCTATGCAGACAAGTGAATTTTTCAAGAATTTGTAAATATCGTATGAACAAGTAAAAAATAATATATTCAGATAAAATGGACAAGTAAGTCAAAATCAGATTTTGCCAGCCCTGTGTATATACTATACATGGTAAGATAAATAATTTAGCAAAACAGAAAAAAAATTATAACAAATGTAGAGAAATTTTGAATATATTCACATGTATTAATTTTTTGAATGTTAATTTTGTGACAATGCAGGTAATATTTCATGTTACATGTAATGTATAGGAGAGAAATTGAATGTTGAAGTATTTACTGTACAGGAGTTAAAAGGTATAGAAGATGACAAGGTATATAGAGGGATCAACAATTATCAGGTGTTCTATGAAAAGAGAGACACAGCTCAGGGTAATGCAGCAAGTAACTCTGTCAGGTACAGTTCTGTTTTTTTGTTATCATATACATGACTCTCAGCAAGTAACTTGGAATAGCTCATATTTTCAAGTTGCTGCACTTGCTTACCAAGATATTCTTTTACATTTTTTTCATAGTTTAAAACATAAATTAACACTTTGTTATGTCTGTTAAAAATCTGTAAACAGACTAGTGTTTTTGATAGGGATGTCATCTGGAGCCGAAGCGGCCATCCGGATATCCGAATCGTTGTTATATTCTTAGTTGGCTGATATGACGTAACCATATTTTCGCGACCTTTTTCAAAGTGTAATATTTCGTTTTACTTCCTTTTTAATTGAATGTTTCGTGTCAAAAATTTTTCGTTTGTGATTTTATTATTTCTATATAAAATATGACTGTTATTGATAAATTTAGTGCATATGGTACTTACGATTTAAAATGAAATGAAAATGAAATTTACCGCCGATTGTCTCAATTCCTCAATTAGTGCTATAATACACAATAACACTCGCTCACATTTGTGAAAACAATATAACACCCGTAAAATATAAATATGTTTCCATTGTTCAATAACACGCATACAATTTACACACGATGACCTTTGACAGGTGTGTAGCCGGCTTTTCAAAAGAATCTGCCAATCTTTGATGTTTACCAGCATGTAGTCCTGGCTGTTTGATTCGAATCATCAAAGAAGTTGCCGAAACTTACATGAATTACACGCATTTTAAGTGTTCATAAGTAAAAAAAAAAAGTGAAAAAAATGTTTTTAAAAAATGCACATGTTTGATTAACACTACAGTAAAGGAGAAAGTTATTTTGTCGGATAATTATCATATCAATTTCAATACAAGCTGTGATAATTAAAATATTATTATTCATTAGTGCATTTCTTGATTTGATTATTTTATTTCTACGGAGTTTTCATTTTCTCATAATAAGGAGATGACGGGTCGGAAAGCCGAAATATATATTTAAATTTGGACATGAAAAATGTAACATTGTTTAGGGCTGGGGCGTGTATTCGAGTACTCGGATAATCACGAATCAAAATGAAAAATCGAGTACGAATATTCGTCAGTCCAGAGATCGTGGATTGCGATCTTATTTGTTTATTATACATTCGCTGTTTTTTACACTTTAAATGTAAAAAAAAATTAATTTGTGTATGAATTATGCGACGTTTACCTAAATACAATTTGCTCATTAAAGACAGGAAGTAAACAAAAATGTACCATGATGCTGAGCTAGCACTTTATCTTTATTGAGCATTTGTTTTTAAATATTTTTAGTCGCTATGTCACGGATTTATATTACATGTATACATGTAATGATGTAATATAAATCCGTGGCTATGTATAGATCTATATAATGACGTATCATGTATTGAAGACTGTTTTATTTTTAGGAATCCACAATTTGCTAAACGCAATTTAATACGTCAGTGTGACATTACATGTATTGGCTGAAAAGGAGTCGCACCAATATAAAAATCCCACCAGCAAAATTTACTTCCAATTTTTGGAAATACTTGTCTTTTCATGCGATTAGACAAGTTCGTTGTACCACGCTATATAAGTCAATTTGCCATGGCATGTTTTACAAACTGCTTTTTCCTCATTTTCATTGAAAGTAAATTCTGCTGGTGGAATTTTATATTGGGGCGACACGTTTTCAACCTAGTTTATATTTGCATCACATATATGTTTAATGAATAATTAAATTAATGTCAAGTATTGTTTTAAGAAAAATAAACATGTTTTCAGAACTAATGTTCATGTTTTTATGGGTGTCTTGATAACAAAAGATTTGTGGTTCGATTTGTGAATCGCGTGTGCTGAATCGTGGATCAGATCGGATCGTCACTTACCCGACGATCCACACCCCTAACATTGTTGCCGATGACAATCGCACGGGCCTTAGAATCGTTGCCGATGAAAATCGCAAGGGTCTTAAAATATTCATCTTAAATCCTACTAAACTTAATTTGTTCGGTGTTTAATATATATTTACATTTGTCATACCTGACTCGTAATTATTATAGTAATTATTGATTTTTTGTGGTCCGCAGAGATTATGATGTGTATTGTCAAACTAAGGTACAATATACAATATGGTGTCAACATCATGTTTACATTGATTAATTCAACGCATGTTTTTTTTATCACATTTTCTCTATATTCTGAAATATTTTATGCGAACATCCGGATCCGAAAGTCGGCTCCGGACACCGAATCGTGATCCGAAAGTTCGGATATCCGGACTCCGAATGACATCCCTAGTTTTTGATTAAACTGTGGTAACTACAAACAAAATTGTATTCAATTTTATGTAAATAAATCAACTCCTAAAATTTAATCCAGATTTTGTAAAAGACTTCATAAAAATTTATATGTATATTTTAGATGAAGTGAATTTTGTCAATGTTTGAGATATATCTATAAGACTTTGAATAAAATTGACATGCAAACATTCATTACATAGTTATTATAAAGGCATTGAACACACTGTCATAAATTCATTTCATAAGAATTGCAAGTTGATCAATCATGTTTTTTGTACATGCTGTATATAATTTGTCTAAAGGTGTTTTTCAATTTTGTTTTAATGCAAATGTCATTTAAATTTGAAGGAATATGCATGATACATCATGTCACATATAATGTTCCAAGAACTAGATAAACACATGTACATTTTGTTAAAGAAATGATAAATTATTTCACTATATTTTATAGATCTGATTATTTTAAACTCAATTCAAAATATTTTTTTCTTAAATTGTTAAACTACAGCAGCTTAAACTATAAAATTAGTTCAAGTTATGAAAATACCATTGAAATGCATTTTTGTTTTTTGTAGGAAAGGACCTCTACGGGCACCAGCTCATTTGAGAGCAACAGTAAGATGGGATTATCAACCTGATATATGTAAAGATTATAAAGAAACTGGCATGTGTGGGTTTGGAGGTATGTTTTCATGTTGTATTGTGATTTCAGAGACAGTGATATACTGCAATATTATTGCCCCTTGTGGTTGAAGGGTTGCCCTGAAAGGGTTGAGGCATAAGAATTACAGGTACTTTTTATCCATGTGTGATCATAAGAGGTTACTTAATGGGTTTGTATAACTGGAGTCTATGTGTCTCTATTAGCTTCAGCAGGTGAGATGGTTTTGACCCCTGGCATTGCTTTGAAGTTTGTAATGCCTGCGGTTAGCCAAAATCATCTTTTCTGTTTTGGCGCCATATGACCTAAACTGTGTTTGTCGCTGTAAAACCAAACACAAAGTATCAGTAAGTGAAATCCAGCATTGACTTGAATGATCCGTGATATAAACTACCTGTATGTTAATTTTTGATTTTGACTTAATTAAAATCATTCGTCTTTGATTCAGAGTGTATTATCAAATAATAATAAATTAATATCAGGGTTAGATGTAATGGCAATTAGTATTTGATTATTGATTTTTTTGTGAATGAGTAACGCTTATAAATTGTACTTTTGCATTGGGTGTATCCTACAATGCTTGACCACCACAAAATTTAAAGTTTTAGCTGTGAAGAAAGACATCAATAGTTCATTGTTTTAAGATATGTTCAGAAATTTTCTATGACAATACAAATGTTCAGTTCTTTCCTAACTGCTTACAATTTATCAGATGTTTGAGTCTCACACATATAGTCGAGACAACAATGTCTTAAATTTTGACCTTGACACGTTGATTAGAGTAAGATTCTGCTTGAAATATAGTCAAGGTGGCAAAACTTAAGTGTTATCAGTGTCCTGGAAAGTTGCTACATTATCTATTTATTGCTGATTCAACTTGAAAAATTATGTTCATTTTACAGAATGTTTGATCATAAAGTTACTTTAATTTTGTATTAATTAAGTGATCTCCTGGGCATAGTGGCTCATGTTAATGACATTTTATGAATTAGCTTTCTCAGTTGTGAGTTTGAATCTGTCCACTGATAAGAAATACTTATAGTTTAGAAAGGTATCTACATCATAAATTATGTTAGGTTGTTGGTTCTATTCATTTGTCTCGTTCATGCCTGAAATAATGAATAGAAAGGGTATATGATATCTTCACTCACATGTAAGCTGGAAAGTCATAAAGACCTTTCACACTACACAAATGTATCTGTTTATGTGACTGAAAACAAAGCTGAAAAAAGGAGATAAAACAATGTTTTATTAAATCTAAATTTTATATGTTTACAGACAGTTGTAAATTTTTGCATGACAGAAGTGATTATAAACATGGCTGGCAACTAGAAAGGGAGATGGAGCAAGGTACATACGGACATGGACGTAAGTACATTGATACAAACACTATATTAATGAGTAATAAGTATATCATCTGTACAATAAAACAAAAATGCTAACAATAAAAGAAAATTTAATCAGTACATGCAAATCTTAACAAATATTTTCTTCAAATTTTTTACAAAATCCCTGTTTGTTTCAGGCAATTTTGGTGTATTATAAAATTCAACATTACATTTTATGAGCTTTGCTGCTGTGGCATTACCATGCTTTTTTAAGGCAGACTGAAACTGTACTGAAGGGATATTAAATTATATAATTTGCGATTACAATGTACATACATGACACATTAAACTTAACACTGGTATAAATTTAATGAAGACAAAATGAAAATTTGCAGGATTTTAAAACAAATTCTGGATCATCCTTCATATAATACATTGAATTCCATACTACTACATTCATATTTAAAATCTAATAATTCATTTAAGTAGCTTTTGTTTAAGCATTGCGTGTTATTTACAAAGTGAAAAATTTACAATGCAAAGAACATGATTAATATGGAAATTAGATAGGTTTTATACATTTAGGGATATGATAAAATTTGTGATTTTGATGACTTGTAACCAGTATAGTAATGTTAGGAAGTTGTTTGTTTTAGAGGAGGAGAATTACGAGATCAGTAGCGATGAGGATGAGCTCCCTTTCAGATGTTTTATATGTAGAAAATCTTTTGTTAACCCTGTCATAACAAAGTAAGTACATTGGTATTGACTATATTCTTTTTAGCTCGACTATTCGAAGAATATGAGAGCTATTGTAGTCGCCCCGGCGTCGGCGTCAGCGTCCGCGTCGGCGTCTGCGTTGGTTAAAGTTTTTTGTAAAGTCAAATATCTCAATTATTACTTGAGATATTCAATTGAAACTTACAATACTTATTTATAGTAACAAGGTACATCAGATTGACAAGTTGGATAACTCTGCCTACAATATTGACAGAATTATGCCCCTTTTTAACTTAGAAATTTTGGTTAAAGTTTTTTGTAAAGTCAAATATCTCAATTATTGCTTGAGATATTCAATTGAAACTTACAATACTTATTTATAGTAACAAGGTACATCAGATTGACAAGTTGGATAACTCTGCCTACAATATTGACAGAATTATGCCCCTTTTTAACTTAGAAATTTTGGTTAAAGTTTTTTTATAAAGTCAAATATCTCAATTATTGCTTGAGATATTCAATTGAAACTTACAATACTTTATTTATAGTAACAAGGTACATCAGATTGACAAGTTGGATAACTCTGCCTACAATATTGACCAGAATTATGCCCCTTTGGAACTTAGAAATTTTGGTTAAAGTTTTTTTATAAAGTCAAATATCTCAATTATTGCTTGAGATATTCAATTGAAATTTAAAATACTTTTTTATAGTAACAATGAACATCAGTTTGCAAAATTGCATAACTCTGTCTGCAAAATTTGCAGAATTATTTGCCCCTTTGAAAGTTAGAAATTTTGGTTAAAGGTCTTCAAAGATATTTACTTGAAACTTTACACATGCACTTAGGGTCATAATTGGAGGGTCATAATTGTATGTCACTGACCAAGTTCCATAACTCTATCTTGCATTAAGGCTGATTCATATTCCCTTTTCTACTTAGTCTCTTGGTTAATGTTTACATGCAAGTTTTACATATCTCAATAACTATTAAAGATATTTATTTAAAACTTCACATATGCATTTAGGGTCATAATTGTAGGTCACAGACAAAGATCCATAATTCTATCTTGCATTTAGGCTGATTTTTCTCCCCTTTTTCAACTTAGAAATTCATGGTAAAGTTTTGCTTGTAAGCTGTTATCTCAATAACTACTGAAGGGTTTGTGCCTTTTTGGAACAATTTTATGCATTCATAATAATAAAGCAGTGATTTACTTGATAAAACATCTTAACCTTTTCCCTTATATAAGCGTGTTTCGACGGCTTTTTGACCCCCCCCCCCCCTTTTTTTGAGGCCTCAAACAGTGAAAAAATGCCCTATTTAGGCCCCCAACACTGTCTTTTGTTTGAGAAATGTTGTTAAAAAAGTGACCATTTTTTCGGCGCCGTCCTCCATCCAAATATTACATCAGGGGGTTGCCAGAAGGGGGATGTGCCCCCTTCTGTTTGGGGGGTTTGAAGGGGGGCGGAGTCCCCCTCATCGCCAAGAAAATTTTGGACTTGTGAGAGGCTTAAAATGACCCCAGGTTGATCATAAGGTAACGTGTAACCAACGCTGAAAAGCCTTTGACTCTATCTCAATCCCTTGAGAAGTTGCAGCACTTTGAAATAAATTTTGATGGAAAAAATGGAGGCAAAAAAGTGATTTTTGGCAATTTTGAGATGTCCCCTCGTTGCCATGGTAACAGGAAATTTAAGACTGAGCATGTCGTTACAAAGGCAATGGTCCAGTCAACATTTGTGCCAAGTTTGATTAGTATTGAAGCATTTTTCATAGTTTCATAGCAGTTTGAACTTGTAACAGGAGGCTTTTCAGTGAAAATGGCCATTTTTCACAATATGCTCATGGGGGAAAGGGTTAATAACAAGCCTTTGTACCTTTTCTGTCAAATTTATGTATTCATAGGTTATTAGTATTATTATACTCAATAAAACACCCTTGTGACATTACCTTCCGAATAGTCAAGCCAATACTGTATAATTGGCCTATAACATGAATTTATAAAAAAAAATTGGCCCTTTAGTGAACTTAAAAAATTTAACATTATGAAGGCTCTTTTACTATCAAGCACTTAGAATAGTCGAGCATGCTGTCCTACTGACAGCTCTTGTTATTCATCTATTTGATGTGCAGAATGTTCCATATTTTAACCACTTATAAGTATACAGTGTGCTATTAAATGCCACTATGGGACTTCAGTCAGTTAAAAATATCAACAATAACATCAGTCAGTAATAACACTGTTAAAATAACATTTAAGTATTATTAGAAATAATATTTATATCATTTGCTGAATTTTAATAACCATTCGATCAGATACATTTTGCAAAATAATTTTGAAGTCTTTGTTAGAATTATTATAAATTGTGCCGTTATTCAGCTTGTGTGGTAATTTTTTTATTAGCTCACCTGAGCTTGCTCAGGGTGAGCTTTTAGGATCGATGAATGTCCGTCGTCCGTCCGGCCGTCCACAATTGCTTGTGAACACTCTAGCGGTCGCATTTTTGCCTAAATCATCATCAAACTTGGTCAGGATGCTTATCTAGTTGAAAGCTCGGATGAGTTCGAACATGGGTCATCTCAGATGAAAAACTAGGTCACAAGAGCTAAAAATAGAAAAACCTTGTGAACACTCTAGAGGTCACATTTTTGACCCAATCTTCATCAAACTTGGTCAGGATGTTTGTCTAGGTGATAGCTCGGATGAGTTCGAACATGGGTCATCTCGGATGAAAAAGTAGGTCACAGGAGCTATAAATAGAAAAACCTTGTGAACACTCTAGTGGTCACATTTTTGAACCAATCATCATCAAACTTGGTCAGAATGCTTGTCTAGTCAATTGCTTGGATGAGTTCGAACATGGGTCATCTCTGATGAAAAACTAGGTCACAGGAGCTAAAAATAGAAAAACCTTGTGACCACTCTAGTGGTCACATTTTTGACCCAATCATCATCAAACTTTGTCAGGATGCTTGTTTAGATAATAGCTCGGATGAGTTCGAATATGGGTCATCTCGGATGAAAAACTAGGTCACCGGAGCTATAAATAGAAAAACCTTGTTAACACTCTAGCGGTCACATTTTTGCATCAATCATCATCAAACTTGGTCAGGATGCTTATCTAGTTGATAGCTTGGATGAGTTTCGAACATGGGTCATCTCGGATGAAAAAGTAGGTCACCGGAGCTAAAAATAGAAAAACCTTGTTAACACTTAAGCGGTCACATTTTTGCATCAATCATCATCAAACTTGATCAAGATGCTTGTCTAGGTAATAACTCGGATGAGTTCGAACATGGGTCATCTCGGATGAAAAAACTAGGTCACAGGAGCTAAAAATAGAAAAACCTTGTTAACACTCTAGTGGTCACAATTTTGACTCAATTGTCATCAAACTTGGTCAGGAAACTTGTCTAGGTCATTGCTGGGAATAAATCGAACATGGGACATCTCGGATGAAAAACTAGGTCACAGGAGCTAAAAATAGAAAAATCTTGTTAACACTCTAGTGGCTACTGTTGTGATCTAAATATTCTGTTAATTGGTCTGAAAGTTTGTTTTGATGATTTCTAAGTCAAGATCGAACATGGGTCATCTTGGATGAAAAACTAGGTCACACCGCCCAAATATGGAAAAACCTTGTTAACATTCTAGTGGTCACATTTTCGACTCCATTATCATCAAACTTGGTCAGAATGCTTGTCTAGGTAATTGCTTGGATGAGTTCGAAATCGCATGTGAAACTAGGTCACCGGAGCTAAAAATAGAAAAATCTTGTTAACACTCTAGTTGCTACTGTTTTGATCCAAGTATCTTGGAAATTGGTCTGAAAGTTTGTTTTGATGATTTCTAGGTCAAGTTTGAATATGTGTCACCTGGGTAAAAAACTAGGTCGCACTGCTCAAATATGGATAATCCTTGTTAACACTGTAGTGGTCACATTTTTGACTCACCTGTCATGAGACTTGGTCAGAATGCTTGTCTAGGTAATTGTTTGGATGAGTTTGATAATTCAGGTGAGCGATCTAGGGCCATCATGGCCCTCTTGTTATTGTTGTATAAAAACTGTAAATGAAGGTTTACATATAAGGTGAAGAAAACATGCATTAAGTGATAAAAAAGAGGGCATATACCACTGCACTATTTTTGATATATTGCATAACTCAGGGTGCTTTGAAAAAATAACTGAAAGCAATGATCATCCTGCTAAAAATGTAACTGTCAAATGACATAGCATTTGCACATGAAAAGCAAGCTTTTTTCATGCATTAACATTTGCAGGAGCCCCCAGATTTATTAAAATTCCTGGCCTATCAGGCTCGAGCTTTAAATGTATCCTCTTGCTTCTACATATGTTACATATAAAAGGTGCATGAACTCTCTTTTTTCATACCCATTTTCATATTTGATAGAATAGTATTAATGTTTAGGTATTGTTATTTATATTTTCATAATAAATGGTCATTCTTTTACACTGATATATTACAATATACAATTTGTTATGTAAACAATTAACTTGTCTGTTCTAAAAATAGTGGGGCTATCCTTCTATATGGGATGTCAGCTTCAGGGTAACACTTTGGTTAATGTTTTACATGCAGCATCTTGTTCAACTCATGAACTATTTAAGATATTTGGTGTGCAAGTTCACACAGGTCTTTGAGGTCATAATGGGGGTCATTATCCAAGGCCATTAACTCTAGCATTAATTTTGACAGATTTATTGCCCTTTTTGTCTTAAAAAATTTCTGTTTAAATTTTTAAACTACTAAAGGTATTTGTGCAGCTGAAACTTAATGCATGTATTTGGTATCATAAAAAGTCACCAACAAAGGCATATAAAATGGATATTGCTTTTGACTGAATTATGGCCCTTTGTGAAATAAGAAAGTTCTTGGTTTATGTTTTGTATGAACATCAATCTTCAAAACTATAGAAGGTATTCACTTGAATCTAGATACATGTATATTGATGACCAGAATTGGAAGTAAATGTCTAAGCCTGTAAGGCCTATAACTTTGACTTGAATTTTGACTGATTTATGGCCCTTTGTGTGCATGTGTAAATTCTAAGGTCAATATCCAAACCTCTCTTTGTTGATACCTACATTATGAAAGTTGTTATTTTACATTTAATAAAGTGAATAGTCAAGCAGCTGACACTTGCCTCTTTAAACTTCCTTCAGTTTTAGTGCATGCATATTTGTTGTCAAAAGTTTATAAACCGTAACAAGGTAGCATTCATTTCATCGTGAATTTGAGCATTTGTTGATGTATTCTGTTTTGTATTTATCTAGATGTAAACATCATTTTTGTGAAAAGTGTGCATTGTCGCAGTACAAAAAGTCTCAGAGATGTTTTGTTTGTAATGAACAGACCATGGGAGTATTTAACCCGGCAAAAGGTAATACACAATTTCAAATAGATTATGGTATCCACAAAAGTGTGGCAGCTGTGAATGATTTAAAACATGTGGTATGACGAGCATAGAAAGTTCTGTTCAACTTTTATTATATGGTCAAATGTTTGTTATGTGGTGCGGAAATGTTGAACATTGAGTGCTGTCTTGATACTGATACATAAATATATTTATATCATAATTGATCTTTCATAGTTTTGTCTTCCTTTACTGTGAGCAGTGTTAGATAAGTTGTGTTGTCATCTATGACAGGTTTTGTATAAAAGATGTGTTAATTAGAATATTTCATTCTGTAAAAGTTGTTTTAAAGCCAATGAAAATATGTAGCAACACATGGAATTGTGAACATTTCTATGCTTCTGAAACTTTTATTGCAATTAATCAAACAAGAACTTGAAGAAAAAAGATGACATTCAAATGTTTATAGAGAGAAGATTTGAGCTCAATTTTGCATTGATGAAAAAGATTCTTTCCTTTACCAATAAAGTATTTTCATTGTCAAATTGTTCTTTCAAGCTTTATATATCAGAAACTTTATCTCCCCTACAGAATTGATTGCCAAATTAAAGAAAAGGAAGGAAGAAGGAATTGCAGACCCTGATAGTGATAGTGATGATGATAATGACTGACAACACTCCCTACAAGATTCAGTTGTGTTCAAAATGTTGCTTACTAAGCAATGCCATCCTGACAATTGGTCAATGTAATGCATAAATGTACATTTACATTTACCAATTTAGTGCTCAGATTGATGATCATAATATTAGTGAAGTGGAGGAGTTTATTTATTTGAGTTCAAAACTTAGCATGCAGATGACAAATACTGCAAAATCATTATTATACTTTGTGCACTTATTTTCTTGGATAGGTCAATCCGTGAATTAAAGATTCAACGAAATTTCATTTTGTCTGCTGTAAGATTATATTGCATCACATTATTTACATTTTACCTTTTGGAAAAATAAACAGTCCACAAATTTAAGTGCCCACAAAAATAATTGTTCTTTATGACAAAAGCACGAAATTTCATGTCCACAAAATTAAGTTAATTCACAGTATGATGGATTTTCTTTATTTATCCTTTTTTTGTTTTATAAAGAACATAATAGTGTTTATCAACACCTTAAAAATGAATAAATTCTAGAACTGACGTGATTGTTATTGATGTTTAATATCTTTATATTTAATCTAATCGTAAATATCTGTATTATAATGAAATATGTGAAATAAAAAATAATCATGTACAATACCAGCTGATATAAGATAGGGCTGAATGTCAGTAATATTTTTAGAATAAAATTCTTGTATCAGCTTATTTTCTTTGTTTACTGTTTTATTAATATTGCACAGAATTTAGCCAATGACTAATTTTCTTAATTAAAAAAAAAGTTTACTGAAGAAGACTAACCGTTGAAAGCTGTAGAAAAGCATTTGTTTTCATTGAACTGATATATTATATATATTAGTTATTCCAAGTCTCAGTTGAAATTAAACACTTTATACTCTTGATTGACTTTAAGGTGAAACATCCATATAATGAACTTTTTGTTTCCAAACTAATTAGTTTCAGGTTTTCTTAAAATTTAACTTTAAATAATGAAAATATATAATAATATTCACTAGGTTACCATATATTCTTAGTAACATTCATTTATAAGCTTGACTTTTTCGAAGAATTAATTATGAGTTGTCGATCCTGTTGCTGTCCAGAAACTTCAATATTTTATATCTTAATGAAATATCTTCATACTTTGATTGAACAAGTCTTTTGCTACCATCAATTTATTATTAAACCTTAAATTTGTTTATGTTACCCCACCTAAGTGGAGCTCTTGTTATGTATTGATTGGTGTTAGTCTGTGCTGCTCCTGCTTGGTCCTCTTTAAAAGATTTATAATCATTCCACTGTAGTATAACTTCAACCTATATTGGACACAAATATTTATTACCTTGCTATGCAACATCCAAAATTTATACTACTACAGTCGCAACAAGTGTTGCTGACTTTTCTTTTCAGAATGACACTGTTTCTTCATTATTTGTCTGATAATGAATTGTTCTGTAGGATATGGGACTTACTTGGCGTCCATTTAATGTTGTTTCTTAGTCAGTCTGTCTGTCTGTCTGTCTACGGGTTCAAATATATTTCTGTCATATGCTGTTTAATTTACAAATAATACAATGTTTTATGTAAGTATGGACAGTCAATAGGTGCCCACCTTTTCTACATACTGTTCAGAATTAACACCATTAGTGACAAAAGTATACCTAGAATTAACACCATTAGTGACAAAAGTATACCTGACTGATGATTTTTAAAAAAAATAGATAAAAACAGAATCCCTAAAGAAAGCCCAACGCGGCAAAATTGAAAATGTTGCAGGCTCGGTTTGATTGAGCCTGTTCATGAACGGTACTGTCAAGTGCAAACTACCGTCCACGCCCCTTTAACATTTAAACATGAAATAGTAAAATTTTGAATTTAGAAACATCCGCAGATGTGTTCATACGGCGGTTATCATGGAACCTTCAATGTGACACTTCCTTGCCATTCCATGAAAAGCGGCGTATGGTCCCCGAGTAATAAAAAGCGTGTGCCCTAAACGAGAAAACAATGCGCGGAACTAAATAAAATGGAATTTTGAAAGGGGATCAGAGGTTATGAAGCCTGCGTATCACATATAAGACGTCAAAAGACAAATTTAAAAAGCAGGCAACATATCCTAAGGGTGATTCAACATTATTCAAGTAGGAATATTGGAACCACCCAACTAGAAAATGCCGTAAAGTTGCAACTAAAAATACTACAAACACAACAAAAATGTCGTGCTGAACGATCTTCAAGGATCGAAAATATAACATCATTGATTAAATGTACGGGGGGA
>NW_026857424.1:0-75730 GCF_026571515.1 Ruditapes philippinarum | reverse complement strand
GCAGTTTCAGCTATTGCCACCACACAAGTGGAAAATTTCTGAAAGGGTGAAAATTAAGGTGGCATTTAGTGGAAACTGAATTTGCCACTATCTGGTGGCAAAATGGTGGAAAATTGTCTAAATACTCCACCAATTTTCCACCCTTATGGTGGCAAAAGGTGGAAATAAGTGGCATTTGGTGGAAAATAAGTTTGCCACTCAATGGTGGCATAATGGTGGAAATTTGTCTAAATACTTGTAGTGTTGTTAGTATTTAGAGATTAGCTCCGCCTACTTGATTAAATATGCACACTCTGAGAACTATCTCTCTGAGCCCTCTTTGATAGACAGTTTAGATTACACATGCAATGTAGCAACATCTCTGTGAATACTCTTGTGAATAAATCTTAGAATAGAATGTTTATAATTATTGAGTTTTCAATACAGTACAATGGCGACGAGGATTTAAAAAGAAAAATTGGATAACATGATATTTGTTTGATTAAATTATATAAGTGAACACCGGAAATTTACACATTTTGGAATTTAAAGTTTAAAACACTTTTCCTGGACTTTGTTACAACTTAGCTCTATCAATAATACTGATACAGTGACAGTATGGCACAAGGATTGCCAGTTTTTCCAGCATTTGGTGTAAGTGAACCTGGTGTTGACACAAGATGGAGGAAATGGACAGGTCGATTCGAAAACTTAATGATTGGCATGGACATTAAAGATAAAAAACGTCAGAGAGCCTTATTTCTACACTATGCAGGGGAAGAGGTAAATGACATCTTCGACGTACTGCAGAATACAGGGGATGACTACGAATCAGCAAAGATAAAGCTAACAGAGTACTTTGCCCCCAAGAAAAACACAGAATTTGAGATATATAAATTTAGACAGGCAAAACAGGAATCTAATGAAAACATTGATAGTTTTCACACACGTTTAAGACACTTAAGTATAAACTGTGAATTTTCGGAAACAGACAAAGAAATTAAGTCACAAATCATTCAAGGCTGCACCTCAACTCGACTGCGTCGCAAAGCACTAAGCGATGACCTGACATTAGACAGTCTCATCAAAGAAGCAAGGACACTAGAACTATCAGATCAACAAGCATCTGAAATTGAAGGTCAAGCAAAATATGACGTCGTTAATGCTATGAAATCACGACAAAGACAAAATCAAAAGGCGCAAAAAGAAAGACGCAGACACATCATTAAGGAATCAATATGCAGATACTGTGGCTATGAATATCCACACAAATCAGGAAAATGCCCAGCCAGTGGAAAAACATGTACATATTGCTCAAAGAAAAATCATTTTGAAGCAGTGTGCTTGTCAAAGAAACGGGACAATAACTTCACATGCCAGCTTAATGACAGCTCACAAAGTGAAAGTGATAAGGACAAAGAAAGTGTACTTCCCAGGCATGGATCAACAAGTTGAAAATATGTGCAAAAGCTGCATTCCGTGCTTAGCAGCAACAAATTCAAAACAGCATGAACCTTTAAACATGAGTGATATGCCAAAATACCCATTTCAAATGATTAGCTTGGATTTTTGTGGCCCATTTCCAGATGGAAAATATCTGCTTGTACTAATTGACGAATATTCACGTTTTCCTTTTGTAGAAGTCTTAAATTCCATAACAGGAAATACAGTGATCCCTGTGCTGGACAAAATATTCTCAGAAACCGGAATTCCTGAAATTCTCAAGTCAGACAACGGCAGTCCTATGAACTCTCACCTATTTAAAAGTTTTGCAAAACACATGGGCTTCAAACATAGGAAAATAACCCCATTATGGCCACAAGCAAATGCTGAATGTGAGCGATTCATGAAAACCATAGGCAAGTCAATACGAGCTTCTCATGTGCACCATACAAACTGGAAACAAGACATGTATGCATTTTTAAGGAATTATAGATCTACACCACATGGGACAACGGCCGAAACTCCTGCACAATTGTTCTACGGGAGGCCTATTAACATCAAAATTCCCATGGTTCAAAAACAAAAGAAATCTAAAAATGACATAAAGGCCAGAGAAAATGACAGAAAATCAAAACAAAAAATGAAAGAATACGCTGATAAACGAAGAAACGCTCGGAAAACTGAAGTTAAAATAGGCGACAGTGTGTTAGTAAAGCAAACCAAACAAAACAAACTCACAACTCCATACGACCCTAAACCGTATGAAGTAACCAAGAAAAAAGGATCAATGATAACGGCAGAGCGAGAAGACAAACACATCACTAGAAATTCATCACATTTTAAACGTGTCGGCAACTCTCAGACCCAAAGTCTAAATGGAAATTCTCCTTTAAATGTCGAGGGTGAACACAGCAATACAGAACCAATTTACAATGAAACGAGCATAGAATCACAATCCGATGAAAGCACAATGTTTGAAACCTTACCTACATCAAATGAGTATACTTCTTTGCGAAGATCTGAAAGGCACAGAAAACCACCTGACTATTTAAAGGATTATATGTGTAAATAGTGTTAAATAGTGGCATAATAATCCACTAAAAGTTAGCTAAATGAGTGAAAACCACCTGTATATATATGATATATATGACTATTTAGAAGAATAAATGTATAAACAGTGTTAAATAGTGGCATAATAATCCACTAAAAGTTAGCTTCAACTTAAAAGGAACATTCATTCAAACAAACGAGTTCGATTATTTTAACTGTCTGTGTGCACAAACATTCAAAACAGGGATTTAATATAACTGCTGATAATCATACAATTCTTTACTATGTGCTTAAATCTCCAGAGGAAAATGGAATACAAGTATAAATGAAACATTCAATTAGCATTTTGATACTTAAACTATTTGTGTATCATTTAGATTCTATCTTCAATCTTTATTCTAATTTGTTTTATTTCAAGCTGATAAAACCTGTTTGTATTGTGTAAACATTGAAAATTTACTCAACACAGTTTAGACATTAAGTTAATTTATTGGACTACGGACAGTCAGTAACTTTCTAGACTTATTGCCTCTAGAACATAAACTGAGATTAAATGTGATAGCAATCAAGAGACTATCATTACTGGATATAAAATAATCATTAACTTGTAGTGGCAGCGCCAGCGTGAAATAAACACCTGTGAATCAATGGATATCTGAGACAATAACATTACTGTCAGACAAATAATTAATGTCCTTCATTAGGACTGACCAGTGAACTTTAAACCTAAGCAAGGCGGAGATGTAGTGTTGTTAGTATTTAGAGATTAGCTCCGCCTACTTGATTAAATATGCACACTCTGAGAACTATCTCTCTGAGCCCTCTTTGATAGACAGTTTAGATTACACATGCAATGTAGCAACATCTCTGTGAATACTCTTGTGAATAAATCTTAGAATAGAATGTTTATATTGAGTTTTCAATACAGTACAATACTCCACCAATTTTCCACCATTATGGTGGCAATAAGTGGAAACAAGTGGCATCTAGTGGAAAATGAGTTTGCCACCCTAAGGTGGCATAATGGTGGCATTATGGTGAAAGTTTGTCTAAATACTCCACCAATTTTCCACTCATTGGTGGCATTTAGTGTAAAAAAGGTGGAATTAACTGGAAAATTATATAACATCAGTCCTGCTCAAATTTTTCACCATTTTCATGATTTGGGTGGCGTTTTGGTGGCGTTTTGGTGGCATTATTGGTGGAAAATTGTCTAAATACTCCACCATTGAAAAGGGTGGCATTTTAGTGGCAAATCTAGGGACGGGCAGTTCAATTACAACCGTATATGTTTACATTTGGGTAATGGATAATTATTTAACGAACATAGTTTACTTTGTTTGTTTATAATAATGCGCCAATTGTAAATATTGCTTATACCATATTATTCAGATAGAGATTTTTAAAGTAGGTCTCGGCAAAGTTTCACTGTCTTTAACTAATTCAAATTTGTCACGTATAGACAGCTCTCGTCGAATTCTTTTAGGCTATGGAATAGAACCTCGCACTGATAAATGTCGTTTCAGTTGCGTTGTCATTTTTGGGAAATGAATATACAAAAAGCAATGCAGTATAATAATATTCTATTTTTCATTCATACTGATTTTAACTTATCAATTTCTCGTGCATTTAAACGGTAACATCTAACTGTAAAAAGAGACATAATTAACAAATCAGATAATTATTGTTCCGTTACCGCTCAGTTCGCGTATTAGACACAACCAATTGATAAGTACACAACGTTATTCACACCTTCGTCGTCCGGTATTGTTAGGGTAATTGTCTATATAATGGACCTTGTAGTCCCCTTTCAACCGTCTGATATTCGGTTTTGACAGATTCCGGTATTGTCAATGTTTAATATGTTGTAAAGTTGAATTTCACTTACAACATTTTGCATAATTATTGTGTAACATTGCATAATATTTTTATAATTATCTGACTTTACATAATATTGATAAAAAGAAATATTTCTTTTATAATACATCATGCATGTACTTTTACATTTATTTTTACTAAATAATAAGGGCATTTTTCTGTGTCATTTCATCTCAGAACAGATTGAACTTTTTAGTGGACAATGATGTCATACTTTTTAACCCTGGCCAATACACTAATTGACCACCTGTCACTTTGCCTGGCCTAGAAACTTAGAAAATTACAAGTAGTTGATTTTTCTTGTCTTTAGCATTTATATATATGTTTATAAATATGTTTAGTTTTATATTAGTTTTTAGTTTTATTGTTACAAATATTTTGTATAACTTTATTACTTTATTATTTTTGTGATCATGGTCAATTATGCTGCTGCAAAATTTTCCATGATTCATAATCTATATTTAGAAAACTTAATAGTTATGTAAAGCCTTAATGAGCTCTGATTGGCTAAAATTCTTTGACCAATCAGAGCAGTTCTGCATTTACTGGTTCCACTCAAAGTACTGGTTCCCAGGAGTGTGCATAAATACAGGCACTTTGCAGAATTTTGGCAGTCTGAAGCAAATTTTTGGAGAGGTAACAACTAAAATTCTCAGCTCAAAGAATTTTCCTAATTAATTAAATAATTAATTATTTTTAGTAAATATTTTTCTTCATAAAGAAACTTAGATAAATTTTCATCAACACTTTGAGCTGCTCTTATTTTTGGAATATTTTTTGATTAATTAATAAGCTATTAATTAAGTAATTTAGACTCATTTTCTTTGTTTAATTTGGCAGCCATCTTGGATTTTTGTAGATTTTATTTTTCACTACTTTTGTAACTTGCTGCTACAATTACTTATCATGTAAAAACACAGACTCATTAAGAATATTTTTCACACTCTAAGGGCAATTACCTCATCATGTGGCATTTCTTTTTAACAGGCATAAATGTTTTGTTCAATTTATTCATTTTAACAGCAATATTAGTTTGTTTTGCCACTCTCTCAATTCAACAACAAATCTTGCAAACTTGGTTGACTATTGTTAACAATGACTTTGTTATTTTGCATAATTCTACTTTGAAAGCATGTGTTTAAATGTTCATAAATGTTTATAGTTGATAGTTTATTAAAAATTTGGTTGGTTTAAAATTTATTTAAATCTTGTGTTTTTAATTTCCCTTTGCATTCAAAGGGTGGTGTCATCCTGACAATTAGATTTTTCCCATGAACTCCTGAGCAAACTAAGAACAACATAAAGAGTAATAAGTGACCTAATTCTATTTATAGAAACAAAAAGCTTTAAAAATTAGCACCACAACAAATACAATAGTTTAAAGAAGGGAAAATTTGGGACTGAATTATTCGTCCGGTATTTAGAGAGTTCTGATTTTCTCAGCGTCCGGTTTTCTCAAATTTCACTGTACATTAAACACAAAACTTACAACTATGCCTAAATTTCGAATCGTTCAAGGACAAAAAAATTGGCTAGCCAAAAAATTTACACCAGAAGTTAACTGCACACAAATGATAAAGGAAATGACAGTAGAAGAACCACTATCACCATTACCGAACTCTCCATTTAGATCCAACGTAAATTCGCCGACACATACAATCTCAGATGTAACAATTTGCCAAGACGAAAAAGACGATTTTCTATACACAAAACACATGGACATAATGATTTACTCGATCTATGGTATTTTTAATTAAATAACAATAACTTCATAATAACTATAAACATTTATTATAATTATTTTCTAATTATTCATATAAATAACTATATACGGACAAAAGAACCACCTACCAATAACTT
Source organism: Ruditapes philippinarum (assembly GCF_026571515.1). Lineage (NCBI taxonomy): Eukaryota > Metazoa > Mollusca > Bivalvia > Venerida > Veneridae > Ruditapes > Ruditapes philippinarum. Next base: position 69,520 of record NW_026857424.1, on the reverse strand, counting down.
CTATAAATAGATTTGATCACGTGACAAAAAGAACCGTCAAATCTGTACCTTAGTTGAACTAGAACTGTGTCCAAAGGACACGGATGCCCCCACTGACAACATATGGTATAAAGTGAAAAAATCAACAAAGGGCCATAATTTTGTTCAATTTGGTCGCAGCAAAAAATCCTTCCTTTACTTCCATCTACACATTAAGCTTGTTCATCCCTGGAAGTTTAAGCAAAATCTGCCATCCGGTTTAAGAGGAGTTGCGTTCACAAAATTTCTACATAGTATATAGTGAAAAAATCAACAAAGGGCCATAATTCTGTTAAATTTGGTCGCAGCAAAAATTCCTTCCTTTACTACCATCTTCACATTAAGGTTGTTCATCCCTGGAAGTTTAAGCAAAATCTGCCATCTAGTTTAAGAGGAGTTGCGTTCACAAGATTTTGGGACGGACGGACAAGTGCAACGCTATATGCTCCCCACTTTGTGGGGGCATAAAAATTCTGATATATCTGTACCCTGATGAAGGCTATTGAATAGCCGAAACGTAGGTCTTAAATAAAATTATAGAAACCTGACCCACTTTGTTTCGTGTGTTTCACTTTCCTTATTCTTTTTATAAATTTATTTGCTTGTCAGAAATGGTAAACAAATTCAGTCCGGCTTTGTATTTCAAGGTGTGCGGTCGTCTTTTATTATCGCAGTTCTTAAAGTGTAAAAGTTAATTTTTAAGTTATTTTAAGTGTTTTGTCGTGTGTTTATGTGGTACATTCGTGTAATTTGTGCGTGTTTGTTTTTGTTTTTGTTAAGTGTGACCTGTGGATTTGTATGCTATAGTGCGTTTCGGACAAATTGTGATTTTGTTTGGTGTTTGAGTAAGGGAACAATGCCTAAACACAGGGAGAAATATACTTGTCCTGTGTGCAAGTTGTCTGTAAAGAGACTAACGCCGCATCTTAAATATCGGCATCTAGATGCGGTTACACGACTTACCGGAATCGGCCGAATTACCGGAATCGGCGGTGAATTACCGGAATCGACCTGTAACTTTGTAATAATTAAACTTTTTTAAGTTTTTTCTTTCAATTTTATAAAATATAAACAATATAAATGATTTATGAAAAGATTTTTGTCAATAAAATCGCTTTTGATTAATTTAACAAGAGATCTAATATCGGCGAGCTACTGCCAAACTGCCCGTGACTGGTCTGTTATTTCGTTGTTTATGCACCTTTTAATGTTCCATTTGCATGTGTTTATAAAACCTAAATATTATCATTAATCTTCCTAGAGATTGTGAAAAAAATCGCTTTTAAATAATAATAATAAACAAATATTTATGATCAGCGAAAACGGGCAAACTGCCGGAATCGGCGAAGGATTACCGAAATCGGCCTGTAATTTGCTTATCTTTAAACTTTTAACAAATTTTTTGCACCCTTGATTAAATATAAACAATAGCAATGATATGTAATCAGATTATTGTCAATAAAATAACTTTTTATTAATTAAACAATATATCTAATATCGGCGAGTTACTGCCATACTGTCGGAATCGGCGAAGGATTACCGGAATCGACGTATAATTTACTATTGAACTTTTTAACGTTTCTGTTGCATTGTTAATTTTCGTCTTATAAAATATAAATATTATGAATGATATTCAAAAAGTTTTTTTTTTTCTCTTTTATTTTGTAAATTTCAATTCGCCTTAGGTTAATAAAGCAAGAGATCGAAGATCGGCGAGTTACATATAATGTCATACTGCCGAAATAGGAGAATGATTACCGGAATCGGCCTGTATTGTTGTAATTTATGGACTTTGTAAGAAAAAAATGCAAACAATATCATTGATATCTAAAAAGATTTCTGAAAATGAAGAATCCTTATTCAATAATAAACTAGAGATCTAAGGTCGGCGAATTACTGCCATATCGCATATATGCAGTGCCAGGGCTATCGGGGAATTACCGGAATCGGTCTGTTTTTCCCCACCAATATTTCAACGTTTAAAAAATACCTTGAATTATTTTATTAAATACAAACAATTTAAACGATTTTTATAATGTTAATTGAAATCGGTATTAAATAAGAAGCAAAAGATTTATGAAAAATCGCTGTTATATAATAATAAAAAGATTAATATTGAAGATCGGCAAAAACGGGAAACCTGCCGGAATAGGTGATGGATTACCGGAATCGACCTGTAAATTGGTTATTTGTGAACTTTTTAAATATTTCTTTTGCATGTTTTTATAAGATATAAACATTTTCAACGATATTCATTTTTGTAAATAAATTCGCTTTTGATTAATAAAACAAGAGACCTAGCTAAGATCGGCGAATTACTATCATACTGCCGATGTAGGGGAAGGATGGGCGGAATCAGCTTGTAATATAGTTATTTTTATGTTATTTTATTAAATGCAAATAATATCATTGATATTAAAAGATTTTTTTTTGAGAAGTAAAGATCACTTCTTATAATAAACTAGATATCTAAGATAGACTAATTACTATCACAGTGCCTGAATTAACAGGGATATACCGGCCCTGTAAACATGCAGTGGTTGGGCCAACCACGGAAAATCGTCAAAGGAAAATCGTTGTTGGGCCATGGTTGGCCCAACACTAATTAACATGTACTATAAATGCAGTTGTTGGCCCAACGTCGAACCAACCATAAGTTAACGCCAGCGACATTTCTGCATTGGCCCAATAACGATAAATATGTACTTTAAAACAGATGTTGGGCCCTCGTTTGACCAACGATACATTTTCGTCAAATATATTACTGCACCTGACCCAAAATTTATTTTTTTAAACACATATATATGCATGTAGATATTTTACTGTATATAAACAGTACACTACAATGAGTAAAGACTAAAGTTTATAAAGTTTTTTTGAAGCCATGTTTCAATATTGTCACATTCAAGAAATACTCATATAAATTAAATCAGAAATGTACGTAAGAAATAATTACTTTGTGAGTCTAGAAATGACCAAAGCCCAGGCTATGCAGTAGTAGGGGAAGTATCTATATAGATCTATAGAAATCTTGAAGATCTGATGTATAATCTAAGGCAATTATACATGTGCTGAAACAGATTAACCATCCTAAATGTTTACAATAAACCTCCGGAATCTTCCACTCTAAACTCTAATTAACCTCTGGTTATGTAATCAATGAATGGAAATAGGATCATTTTGGCACTACCCATCCGTTCCCTCCCTTGATTTCGAGCTGCGTGGACGTGTTTACAGATATATTTCAATAAATTTGAATTAGACTGCAATTTCTCAACACTGAAAAATGTAAGTAGATCTAGAGTTTTTTACTTTAATCTTTAAAATAAACTTTTAATATATTAATGTATTTAAACCTGCACGGAATAAGTGTTTTAAATCCTGTTATACTATCCACGTGACCAGGTCATGTGATTAATACAAAATGGCGGATTGGTAATGGAAAATACTTTGATGTTTTCAGGTAAACAAGCCGGAATGAATTCGATTTTTGTAATGAAATTAAAACCATTTAATTATATTAAAATATGATATGTGCATAATTTTACATCTGAATTTATTGTGATAACTGCAAAAAATCTTTGATAAGTTGCAAGTTAGTACAAACTGACAAACTACAATTAGCACTGTTAAGCTCATACAATCTGCTCTGAGTAATAAATAGGTAATTTATATTAATATGTTTGGTAGTGGTATACGAAACTTTGTGTAAATTTCATTTAAAGTGTAACTTCGCATTAAGCACAAATTACTTTACCCGACTGCAAAATTGTTTTTATTTCATTTCAGACAGCAAATTTATGTCTAATTGGAGAGCAATGTTTGCCGTGTTATGTCTCACACTTTGTCTCAGGAAGTTGCCATAGAATACAACTGGGTTGGAAAAGGCTTGAAAAAACATTCGAAAAACTTAGACTTAAAACAGTCATATTAGGTTTGTATTTTTACTTTTTCAAAGTTGATTTCACCGGTGCTAAAAATTCATTTTACACCGTGGGTGTAAGATATGACTCGTGTGTTGTAAATGATCATCATGACTCTGTTTGCATTTTGACAGAATTATGCCTCTTTTAAACTTGAAAATTTTAGGTTAAAATTTTTAATTATGTCAAATATCTCTGTTACTATTAAATCTATTGACTTGTAATTTAAAATATTTCTTTACTATCAAAGTCTTATCCCTTAGCTCTGTTTTCAGTTTTTCAGCTTTATTTGCCTTTAAACTAGTTAATTCTAATTAGTAGTGTATATTTAAATAAAATCAGTAAACTGTATAAATTTCAGATGCTGTAAGAGGAAGTAGACAGGGGTCTACTCATAATGAAATCGAGAAGACAATGAAGGAGTGGCTAAGATAAGCCAAGGATATGGGAGGCGGGCGGAGGAAGAGACTGACTAAAAAGTTGCAACAACAAAGAGAAGAAAATGAAAATGATATGTGAACAACATTTAGAAATAAATTGTAGTAATTAGAATATTTTATGTTCTTTTATTTTACGGTCTCTCTGAATTCTAGGAGACATGCTGTTTTTGGTCTTGTCATCTGACGGCCAGCGTTAGTAGTAAGAAACAAGTAATTGGGCCAATGGAGGGCCAACAATAAGAGTAGGAAACAAAGTGATAGGCCAACTGAGAGCCAACTTAGATAGTAGAAAATAAGGCTTTGGGCCAACGAAGGGCCAATGTTTATTATAGGAAACCAGTCAGTGGGCCAACGGGGGGCCAACAATAAGAAGGGAAATCAGTTGTTGGGCGAACAGAGGGCCAACGATATGAAGGATAACCAGTCATTGGGCCAATGGAGGGCCAACGATAAGAGTAGGAAAGCAGTCGTTGGGCCAACCATATACCAACCGTTGGCCCAACGTTGCCCCAATTAGCAAATTGACATTGGGCCAACGTTGACATTATGTGTTGGGCCAACAAAGCAAATGTAATTGGCCCAACGTTGGGCCAACTACTGTCTGCTATCTGGGGGAATTGGTCTGTTATTTTGTTATATTTCAGCGTTTTAAAAATATCTTGCCATATTTTATTAAATACAAACAATTCAAATGATAGTTAATAATATTTATTGTAATCTATTACAAAATAAACAAGGTGATCTATGATTTCTTCCATACTACCGAATTGACGAGCAATTACCGGAATCGGCTTCACTTCGTCTAGGATTACTGGAATCGGTTCTAATTTTGTTATAAATGTGAACTTAATATTATCATTATCATTTATTTTTGCATGTATTTACAAACATTATCATTTATCTTTTATGGAATAATGCAATATTGTCTTTACATTATATTTTTCAGGACATTGCTAACAGAGGATTGTTTGAAATGACGGATAACAATAGGTCAGTTTAGTCTTTCTTTATGTTTGCATAACTCGATTCTTTATTTCATAAAGTAGTCGATTTATAATTACATGCAATAATTTTATTTGAATCTTTATTTAAACAATACAAATTTTTATTTTTTTTGGGAAAAAAAAAATTTTTTATTTAAAAAAAATTTTCCCCAAATAAATACCTTTTTTAAAATTTAAACAACCATTATTTATCAATAAATCTTTTACCTTCTTACCCCTTTTTAAAGCACCCCCAAAATATACCCCAAAATTAAAAGGGACCCCCTTTTTTGGTTATCCACCCCAAAAGCTAATTTCCAAAACCAATTAATTTTCGAAAAATTTTTTTTGGTAATCCAAATTCATTTTTTTTTTTGGGAAAAAATATTTTTACTTTTAAAATAAAATTCTATTTTTTTAAATTTTTTTTTTTTTTTGGGTTTTTAAATTAAAAAAAAAAAAAGGAAATTTTATCTTAAAAACCAAAACCAAAAAATTTTTAATTTTGGGAAAAAATTATTTTTTTTAATATTTTTTTTTTTTTTACTTAAATAAATTATTCCCTTTTTCAAATTTAAAAATAAAGAATTGTTTTATGCCTAAAAAAAATAATGATTTTTTTTCCCCCCCCCAAAAAATTCGAAAAAGTCCTGAAAAAAAAAAAAGGGACATTTTTTTATTTCAAAAAGATTATTAGGAAAAAAAAAAAATAAAAAATTTTATACAAGTTAATTTAAAAAAACCCTTGTACCCCTGAAAAATAAGGTTGGTTAACGTTCTTCTAAAAAAAATTTCCCTTTTTTTTTTGATTCAAAAAATATTATTCTTCTTTAAAGGTTTTTAAAAAAATAAATTTTTTCCCCCTAAAAAACAATAAAAAAAATTTCCGTTTCCCTTTTTCCCTGTTAAAATTTAGCATTTAAATTTTTTTATTTAAAAATGAAACAAAAAAAAATTTTTTTTCATTTTTTTTAAATTTAAAAAAACATAAAATAATTTTTTAAAACTACCCCCCCCCTTTTCCCCTAATCGGGGTAATTTAAACGATCAAAAATTTTTTTTATTTTAAAAAAAATTTATTTACAAAAGAAACTTTAAAATTTTAATATCTTAAAAAACTAAAAAGTTTTAAAAATTTCAAAAAAAACCCAAACGGTTTGGCCCCCCCTACCCGCGTTTTTTTTGGATTTTTTAAATTTTTTAAAATTTTTTTTTATTTAACAGATTTTTTTTCTTTTGCTTTTATTTTTACCATTTCAAAAAAATTTTTAAAAAAATTTTTTTTTAAAATTTTAAATTTTTAAAATTTAAAATTTTGGGGGAAAAAACCCCGATTGGAACCCCCAAGCCGGGATTTAAAAAAGGCTATTCGCCGCCTTGTCCTTTTTTTTGAAAATTTTATTTTTAAAAATTTTTTTAATTTATATTTTTTTTTTATTTTTTTAAAAGCCAAAATTAAAAATACCCCCTTTGAAATTTCTCTTTTTTAGTAAAAACTTTAATTAGCATTTTTTTTTTAAAAAGAATAAATTAAAAAAAAAAAAAATTTTTGAATATAAAAAAATAAGACGAAAAAAATTTGAAACAATTTAAAAAGGGTTAAATAGTGTATACTGATTCAATTTTTCCCCATTTACAAAATTTTGCCAAATTATATTTTTTAAAAAAAAATTTTTATTAAATAATTATAATATTTTATTTTTTTTTTTTAAAATGAAAAAAAATTTGTAAAATTTTTTAAAATAACAATTCCCCCGGGGTAAGGGGTTCCCATTCCCCCTTTTCCACAAAATTTTTTTTTTTTTAAATTTTTAAAAAGCTTTTTTTTTTGGGAATTTTTTTTGGTTTTTTAAAAACCCATCAAAGGGAAATTTAAAAAGTTGCTAGAAAGACCTCCACCAGCAAAGAGGCCAGCGAAGAGGCCTGTTAACACTCAGAGAATTATTGAAGACTGGGTGATACATCTTGAATTAGACCTAGGCGGAAGTCAAGCTCCGCCTAGGGCCTTAAGAATGTGGTGCAATAGTTCGCAGATATATGTGTTATTGCAACGCCATACATAACGTTAGAGAGGTTTACAAAGGGTGCAACCCTGAAAATATCGTAAGATATTGTAAGTCCGAATGCGAGGACAAGAGCCCTTACTGGGGCAAAGCATTGATCCTTGCCTTGGGCAAATTTCTTAGCTTTTTAGAGGCGAAGGATCTTATGCCCGACACATTGAAATGTGTTAAGGATCATGATCAAAAAACGGGCTAGCAAGGTCCAGTAACCCTCCCACTTGACACATCGGAATATGACGCGTTACTGAACCTTTGCAATCACACCGAGGTTATGTTTCCGAGCAGCGTTCACCTGTTTCTTACAAGGGAGGGTACTCCTTTTAATTCCTCGCGAGTTTCAAGAGAGCGCTAGAATGTGGTCTCGAAGAAACCTACGGCCCATTCTCGCCGGTTGACAACAGGAAGCATTTTGTTTCACTGGTGCTCAAAAAGTTTCCCCACTTGCGGGAAAAGTTGATCTATCTTCGGCCGCCGGCATTTGAGGTCAGGAAAGACCTGGACTTTACCCCGAGGGTGATTAGAAAGCAGGTCACTACAGTGTCAAGATGTCCGGATTTGCCGCCTAAGACAGCACGACCACCATCAAGTCTGCCAGGATTATCAACCACAAAAGTCTCCATCCCATCCCCGTCCTCCTTACCAGTGATTAATAACCCGTCCCTTGTAAGTCTGTCAGGACGTGCAGCATCCCCATGTGTAACCAATACCCCGTCCCGTGTAAGTCTGTCAGGACGTGCAGCATCCCCATGTGTAACCAATACCCAGTCCCGTGTAAGTCTGTCAGGATGTGCAGCATCCCCATGTGTAACAAATACCCAGTCCCGATTAAGTCTGTCAGGACGTGCAGCATCCCCATGTGTAACCAATACCCCGTCCTGTGTAAGTCTGTCAGGACGTGCAGCATCCCCATGTGTAACAACAACACCCGACACACCCGGAGCTTACTGCTCAGGTTGTCAATGACGATGACAACACTGTAGTGCTTAGTGATAATTCCTCTGAGACACAAGCACGAGCACCCCTGTGCTTACCCTGCATATTGGAGGATTTGGAAGTAATGCCGAAGTTGATACACAGCCCAATTCGGATACAGCCAGCATTAGATCGGTAATACTTAAAAGTCTGCCAGGACGTGCAGCATTGCCCATTTTTTTTCGGCCCCAACATGCATCAACGCCGACTAATGAAATGGAAAATATGTCGTGTGGGCCATCTAATACCAAAGTGACCAATTGGCTGGACAGTTGTGAAGACACTTTTAGTGTATTTAGTAAGGAGGAAAGCCGAACTTACTCTTCTGGCAAAAAGGTCCGTCAAAGACGGACCTGGACTCCAGAAGCAGAAAGTTCTTTTGGCCATGATTGGCGGTACGAAATAGACCTGGCAAAACATCTTAATAAGAAACCTTCAAAGGTGACGATTTCACTGAAGCTCGAATCCATATCAGCTGTTAGAGAGCGCTGGCGTTCTCTAACAGTTGAAAATATAAAAGATAACATTTGGGTGATTGCCAGGCGCGAGATGAAATTGTAATATGTTTAAATCTTGTAAATAAACTATTTATTTATTTATAACGCATAAACATTGTATTTAATTGATTTATTTATCTATAAAACGAATTAATAAATATTTTGTATAGACAAAAAAAGAGAAGAAAAAAATAAAAAAATAGTAAAAATATTTTGGGTTTTTTCAAAGAAGATTTTTTTTAAGTTTTTGCTATACACATATAAGGAAAATCAATGACCCTGGTGTGAAGCCAATATTGACCCCAGGGCTTTTATTTTAACAAACTTGGTAGACACCCATTAGAACAATATAATATGATATAATATTTGTTCAACTGTTATTCTTAGTTTATTATCAATTAGATTTTAGTTCTTTTAAAAACTGTATAACTCCCTTGTAATTATCAGTCCACTTGTCAGGGTTCTCGGGGACGCTTATTTCGGCGTCCCGGTACGCATGTTTATTACAGCTGGACGCAAATATTTCAGAGCAAGGATTCCATGTACGCCTAATTTTGCCTGGGGACGCATAAACATTACCGATTGTTTACAACCACAAATACACAAATGCGTCAGCGCGTGTCAGTCTATAGGTAGGCGGTCCTATGCACATCGACCCGTGAAGCGATTAGCCAATCAGCGATAACGCTTACGATCATTATCACGCAATAGTGATCAGACTAATGTATACACGCGCTGTTTAGTACATATAACACGAGGTGATAATTTTATATCTTTGATCAACAGTTGATTGGAAATTTGCAAATTTTACCGACAAAAGGATAAAATTATCGACTATTTACACCGCAAGTTTAAAGACTGTTTTCTCAAATTACAAATGAGTGTAATTTTGAATGATTGTCGAATATTTTCGGTATTTTCTAGGCACAATTTTGCTTTAGTTTCATTCTTGCAAAAACTTTCAATAAGACTATTAAGAATTTAAGATATTGTGCGAACAAACCAAAATACACATACGCTTTTCTTTGATATTTTGATTCTATCCGAAAATTGATCCCAAACATCGGCGATTTCACGTTCGCCAGAAACCCTAAAATTTCGCAAAAATTCTTGGTTTCCAAGCCAAACATGCGAATGAATTGTTCCTTTATTATTTAATCAACATTAAATCTTTAAATATCGATCTTCAATTTGCCCCCTTTTGAAGATATTTGCTAAAATAATTGTCGATCGGATGAACCTCTTACACACTATTTGAAGCTGTACACGATTTTCCTATTCATTCCGCTAAACGCTGCCTATATACATTTACGTTTTTTTTACAAATAAAAACTTTTTGTCTTTAGAGTGGACTTATTTAACCAGAATAAAATTTGATTTGGTATAAAAGTGAAAAAAAAAAACGATTTCCATGTGTTGATGCACTATAATGAAATACATGTAATTTCATAATAAATATCAACAACAAAACAATAATTATACTATGTAGTTCAGAGTTTCTTTTGAATAACTATAAACTTTGGAAGTCTCTTGAAGATTCAAAATATCAGCAACACTATTGTGAGCATTGAATGACTAAAGTAATCTGTAAACATATTAATTGCGACGCGCTTTTGGACTCCAACTTTTTCAGGGTTGGGAGTCCATGGACTCCATGTTTTAAAGTCCTAGTGAGAACCCTGCTTGTCTTTGCTGTGGGGTCAAACTATATACATATACTGTTCGCTGCATGTTCATGTGAGAGCAGAAGTCCCTGAACAAGAATAAGCCTGATTCAATATAAATATGCTAGTCTTTTCAAAAAGCATGCTAGTCAAGTCAATCTCATAGAGGAACTTAAGAATATAATGTCAGAGATTACAATGACATTGGACTCTTTAAAGAACAGAACAGAGAATCTTGCTTCTAGCACTGATATATATCTTCTTCAAGCAGAGATAAGGAATTACAAGAAAGTAGTAACTGAACACAGAAGCCTACAAACGTTGATGCCCAAACTTCAACTACTAAATCTGGACGCAAAAATTCTTATATACAAAAGTTTTATCTGATCCAACTTTAATTTCAGTCCTTTAGTTTGAAATTTTTGTAGCTAGGACAATGCACACAAATTGGAAAAACTTCAACATAGAGCTCAGAATTTTTAATGACAATTCATCAACTTATAAAGATCTGCTTACACTGACAAATATGTCATCACTCCATATTAGTAGAATGAAGCAACTCACAAATGAAGTAAATAAAATAAATATCTTAACAGCATTTCACCTTAGTATGTTCAAGAACTTGTTAATGTGCGTTTATCAAATTATAATTTTAGACACCAAAAAACATTAGATGTACCTAAAGTACGCACAAACCACTGGTATGGTAAAGAGAGTTTTCGCTTTGAAGCATCTAAAATCTGGAATAGTTTACCTAATGATCTAAGATGTACATCTGACTTCCATGAATTCAAACGACTAATTGAAACATGGAGTAATGCCTGTTTGTAACAAGTGTGCCTGTTCTATGTACATCTAATCTTTTCCAGTTCATGTTCTATTCATGTTTTTGCTTGTAAATAATTTTAGTTATCTTTTCCTTGAATTATGTACAATGTATCTATATACATGTAAAACCCTGTTATCCTAACTTCATTATCATTGTAAATGTTCTGATTTCATTACAATGACTATTATGAATTAATTGTATGTATTATTTTTTTAAAGGTGTTTGTTTAGTTTTGTTTCTTGTTATTGTTTTTATCTTTTGTTCATGTTGGATACAAGCTTAAAGCTTATGTTTTGTACTGTTAACCATAACCGACTATAAATAAAATTTGTCTTACTGTCTAACATGCTTATTCTATTATACCTGCTTATCAAAGTCAGAATCTGAGTGATATCCTTAGAACGTATTGACTGCAGGCATACTATATTGCAATAATATTATTATATCATTATCATTTTCTTTGATCTTACCAATAAATAACAGTTACATGACAATATTGTTAAAGTGGAGGAAATAAATACTCTACCAAAAGACACACCATGTAAAGATTTCCTTACAGTTTCGGTGCTGAATAAAGGTAGAGTGACCAAGTATGGAAAAGACAACGGAGTCATGAGGACAGTTATCCTGGCAGATGAAACTAGTTTAATAAATACCCTTATATATGACGCTTATAAGATGGGTCAATTCCAAGAAAATGCTACATGCATAACACCAAGGATGGGTAAGCATGTTAAATATTTTTAAATCATTGAATCCCTATAATTCTATCTATATACATGTATGATTGACATAACAAATACTCAGTTAAGCTATTCTATTTTAATAATACATTTAAATCATGTTTAAATTAATCCAATATCTAATAAGAGAATTAGTGCAAAATGAAATCCTTCCAAATCTAAAATCCTTTTAAGAAATAAGATTGCCATCTTCTCATTATAATTGATTCAATTAACTAGCATAATCAATTTTAAATTTCAGCAAAAAATAGTAAATCAAACCTTTACCCCTTATTAAATTTTATTATGTCTTGCACATTTCAAATTTTTTGGAAAGCAAATATTAATATACAGTAAAGACTGTCTAAGCGACCCCCTGTATATAACGACGTTCTGTCTTTAGTGACCATAGTTAGGTGCGCCGAACAGTATTTACTATATATAATGGTCTGTATGTAGCGACTCCCTGTCTAGTCCGTACAACGACCATGATTTAGTCACCCGTTACGGTATTTGAGCTGTGAACAGCGACTTTTGCAAGGGGAACAAGGCTTGAACTAGGTGACGACTTTGGCGAAGAAGTCGCCTTCGGATCAGCGACTTTGCCTTAAACAAACTTCAAAGAGATTTTGAAGTCGCCCGATTTTTATAATTTTCCGTCATACTAATTTACGCCGCTAGGTCTGTTAATAATTTGTTTACCTCTCAATTACAACCAATTACCATTAATCCGCTAATTAAAAACGCGTGTCAACATCAACAAAGTTATATACACACCGCAAGGCAAGAATTCACTTTGTTTATCTCATTATTTTTTCATGCGATTGACGAATCAGAATGCGCGTTGTATCTACGGCAGGTTGCATTGACCAATCGGCGACACGCTAAGACACTGTGGCAGTTTGTTGACAATTACACAAAATGGCGACAGATTCAATCAATTTTCGCCGATAGAATGATTAAAGACACCTGCATATACATAAATGCCGCGGTGTTTTGGCGAGTAAAGATTAACAATGCCAAACGTCTCAAAGGTGAGGTTATGTTTGAAACCTCGATTGTTATTTTTTTTTCGGAGCACTTATCTGTAGAAATTATGTGAAGATTTGTTAGTACATTGAACTCTGTAAAGTAAACAGGCTGATTATACAAAATTAAATGTCTCTACAGTAACATCTCATTAGTTAAATTGAAATTAAACATTTTTTTACAAACAGATTTATCAATATAAATTACATTTTCATGAATATGTAACTTTTGAATACTAATGTTATGGTGTAGTTTATAATCTTAACTAATTATACATGCAATTTTAATACTCTCTTGTTTTTTATAAATGATATTTGTTATGTTTAATATCAAAAAAATTTAATTAAACCCTTAGTATGGTACTATCTATATATATTATATTTTCAACATAATATTGGTATGATATGTTCATATATCCGAATAATGTAGAGACTGTCCACAGTGACTCCCTGTCTATAATGACCTTTTTTCTTTTCTCCCATCGAAGGTCACTGTAAACAGTCTTTACTGTAGTTATGACATGTAATTTTGCATTTCTTATACACATTTTAGAGGTGTTTGTCTAGTATTACAAGATGAATCAACCATTATAAGATTTTGTGTTAAAGTTATGTTAATTTCATCTCTTGTTGGTTATTCAGACTATCTTTTCTATTTTGCAGATACATTGTAGTAAATAAACCATAAATGAATGTCTTCATGGAGGAAATATCTTCCGATGTCATCTCCAAATGCAGCTTTAAGTTCTTTAAAACTACAAAAAGACACACAAGTGCAGGATTCAAGTAATGTGCCCTCCCATGAACCTCAGTTACAATTGGATCAACATGACAGTAACATCCATGAAGACATAACTTCAATAGTTAGTGCATGCATTCTGTTTCTTAGACAGAATAAAATTACAAAGCCAGTAGAAATGCTGAGAAAGGCACAAGCAGAGATTGTCACTTGAAGAGCATTAGAGGTTGAAGATAATGCGACAACTATCAGTGGAAAAACTAATTATAGAACTGATGATGAGAATCAACATTTAATGGTATTTCTATTTTTAGTTTTAGCGGCCCCTAAAAGGGGCCAATCAAATTAATATGAGCAAACTTGATAAAACACTTCCCAAGAATGCTACAGACAAAGTTTGGTGATCATCCATCAATTAGTGCTGTAGGAGAAGATGTTTAAAGGTTTTTCTATTTGTAGCCCTAGAGACCCCTAAAAGGGGCCCATCAAATTAATATGAGCAAACTTGATGAAAGACTATCCAAGAATGCTACAGACAAAGTTTGGTGATCATCCATCCATTAGTTCTGTAGTAGAAGATGTTTAAAGGTTTTCTAATTTTAGCTCTGCTGACCCCTTAAAGGGGCCAATTGGAATGACATGAGCAAATTCAAGTGTGACTGTCACAAGGATGCTACAGACCAAATTTGAAGTAATTCTGCCTAGTATTTTAAGAGAAGAAGACTATTGTTGACGCATGACGACGGACGATGGAGCATCCCCCTTTTGATACTTATAGCTCACCCTGAGCCTTCGGCTCTGGTAAGCTAACAAGAGACAAAGAGACAAGATACGTGAAGATAATGAAGACATTTTTAGAAATGCAGACATAAAAGTTGAACCACGTCCGGACAAAGAAATCGCGACAGGAGAACTTAAAAAGACACAAAGGAAGCAGAAACAAAGATACAAGATAAGTGAAGGTAACAAAAAAAGTGTGAATAATATCATTATTTTTCAACATAATGATAAAGAAAACCAGACAAGCGATATAAGGAAGACTAAAACAAAGGAGAAAAAAGATAGGATAAGTGAAAATTATGAAGAAAGTGTACATAATGCAGACAGTGTTGAACCACACCCCAACAAAGAAACACCAAGAGAACTTAGTAATAAAAGAATGACAATGAAACAAACAGACGATAAAATGCACACTTCGGACACACGTGGACATATTGGAAAGACACATCATCCTGATGAAAACAAGAAAGCTGAACATAAGGAAGCAAAACAGAAACAGAAGCGAGTGGATATTGATAATGAGAATGAAGATAGACATGACGCTCAGCCTAAAACTGACGAAAATATTTTTGACTACTCAGAGCTACAATTTCATGATGAAAAGAACGATGGAAATTGTGACTTTACATTTCATATACCCAGCCATGAATGGGAAATCATCAAGCCAGAAGTAAAGTTATATGGCAGAAGACAGTTACCACTTAGACCACTGGAGAAGAAATGGTGTGATATATTTTCAAAGCATATAAGCAGTTTCCACCCAGGCTGTGTTTAAGCTTTCACGGCACACTGGGTTAAATCAAGTAAAAAGCACGAAGTCGTCGCCTCCATTTATTGGCGCTTGTGCTAAATGCAAGGGGGAAAACTGCAGTGGTCGATTCGAAATGAACATACCAAGCAAGGATGGAGAGATATATGTATATTGTAGGGTGAAGGGAAATATTCAGCATGATGTATTTGAAGTAAATAGAAGAAACATAACTGGTCAAGACAGGTTTAAAATGGTCGAACAGATACAGCAGATCACCCCAGCTGTAGTCTTCAACGAAAATGTTTCATGTGCTTGCCCTGAAGAAATGGAACTAGGTAACTTTAGCAGTGTCCCAAACCAAGGTGTCCTACAAATGATAGTTTCAGAATTGCTAAAAAAGGAGGACATGCATTCTAACATTCTAACAAATTTTAAAGGAGAATGATGAATAAATGGGACACCTCTACATACCTGAAATAGGTCTTGATCCTCTAGTAGTATTAATGTTTTTGGACAAACAAATGAAAATATTCTAACATTGACATCGGCCAAAACATTGGACTTGTACTTTGATGCCACCGGTAGTGTAATAAGGAAAGTCAAAGGACAGAAGAGGCCACTACTCTATTCACTTGTGGCAGAGTTACAAAACACTGCGGTCTCTTTGGCTGACATGCTTACGACTCAACATAGTTTTACAATTCCAAGAATCAGTCATTTTTGGGTACTGTGAAAAGACATCTGAGCCTTAAAGGGCACACTGTAAACATCAGAAAATTGGAAATTGATTACAGTTTTGCTATTATTCAGGCTAGCACTCAAGTATTCAATAGCGTAGATTTAAACATTACATTCAAAGGTGTTTCGATATAGTACAGCAGGGATCACGTTTCTAGGCAACTTGGGCGACAAAGTCGCCTTGTCTCTCTCTTTTTTCGCCCGATTCGCTTAGAAAACGAAACAAAGTTGCCCTAATTTTCTTTAAACACAAGCAATAAATTTTCGAAGTCAACCGCCTCAATATTGCTTAGAAAAGGGACTCAAAGTCGCCCTAATTTTCAATATACGCATGCAATAAATCTTCGAAGTGTCAACTGCCTCAAAATCGTCTACGCTCCTCCTATTTCAGAACGATTCGTTAAATGCATTTTCATTGGTCGGTAAAATTGGATAGCCAATGAAACGCCGCGAGACAATTTAGCGAGTGCTGAACTTGAACGGTTGACATCTTCGGGTATTGTCAAATGCCGATTTATTATCAATAAACAACAAATAAACAGATTAACGGCGATTCATGTCAACTAGGACAAATTGGGGGCATACTTATTGCATAAATTAGTTGGTAAGTCTAGTGACTTATTCACACATTTTCTCTTTACAAAAGCGTGTCGCGAAGTGTTGGTCACATGTACGTTTCGATGTTTACAATTGTCTGGGCAATTTGGCGAATTTAATTGACAGGTAAATGGGTCTGTGTTATAAATGTTGGTGATGACTTAACTTGATTATTCTTGAAATGAACTTTTGTTAGAACATTTACAAGTAAAAAACAAAAAAACACTGATGTCTCTTGCTAGCTCCTGGTTAACGACACACCAGCCAAAACATCAAATCATTATTGTCATGCGGGGTGTAAGTTAACAATGATATTTAACTTTTTAAATTTCAATTTGGTTTCAGTTTGACAAAAGTATACAGTTGTTGTTACTCAACACATGATTATTATCCATTTGATGTGAAAAAAATCTGCTGCAAGAACAACCAAGCTTAAGCTTATTTAACTTGAGACTCAATATTGGTAATACTAGTATATTTTCTATACTGTAAAAATTCAGCTATTAACTTGAAAAAAAAAACAAGAGCTGTCTGTAGGACAGCACGCTCGACTATTCTAAGTGCTTGATAGTAAAAGAGCCTTGATAATGTTAAATTTTTTAAGTTTACAAAAGGGCTAATTTTTTTTTATAAATTCTTGTTATAGGCCTTAGAGAGAGTCTAATTAAACAGTATTGGCGTGACTATTCGGAAGGTAATGTCACAAGGGTGTTTTATTGAGTATAATAATACTAATTACCTATGAATACATAAATTTGACAGAAAAGGTACAAAGGCTTGTTATTAAGATGTTTTATCAAGTAAATCACTGCTTTATTATTATGAATGCATAAAATTGTCCCAAAAAAGGCACAAACCCTTCAGTAGTTATTGAGATAACAGCTTACAAATGAATTTCTAAGTTGGAAAAAGGGGAAAAAATCAGCCTAAATGCAAGATAGAATTATGGATCTTTGTCAGTGACCTACAATTATGACCCTAAATGCATATGTGAAGTTTTAAATAAATATCTTTAATAGTTTATTGAGATATGTAAAACTTGCATGTAAACATTAACCAAGAGACTAAGTAGAAAAGGGGATATGAAATCAGCCTTAATGCAAGATAGAGTTATGGAACTTGGTCAGTGACATACAATTATGACCCTCCAAATTATGACCCTAAATGCATTGTGTAAAGTTTCAAGTAAATATCTTTTGAAGACCTTTAACCTTTAACCAAAATTTCTAAGTTTCAAAGGGGCAAATAATTCTGCAAATATTGCAGGCAGAGTTATGCAATTTTGCAAACTGATGTACATTATTACTATAAAAAAGTATTTTAATTTCAATTGAATATCTCAAGCAATAATTGAGATATTTGACTTTACAAAAAAACTTTAACCAAAATTTCTAAGTTCCAAAGGAGCAAAATTCTGTCAATATTGTAGGCAGAGTTATCCAACTTGTCAATCTGATGTACCTTGTTACTATAAATAAGTATTGTAAGTTTCAATTGAATATCTCAAGCAATAATTGAGATATTTGACTTTACAAAAACTTTAACCAAAATTTCTAAGTTAAAAAGGGGCATAATTCTGTCAATATTGTAGGCAGAGTTATCCAACTTGTCAATCTGATGTACCTTGTTACTATAAATAAGTATTGTAAGTTTTCAATTGAATATCTCAAGCAATAATTGAGATATTTGACTTTACAAAAAACTTTAACCAAAATTTCTAAGTTAAAAAGGGGCATAATTCTGTCAATATTGTAGGCAGAGTTATCCAACTTGTCAATCTGATGTACCTTGTTGCTATAAATAAGTATTGTAAGTTTCAATTGAATATCTCAAACAATAATTGAGATATTTGACTTTACAAAAAACTTTAACCAAAATTTCTAAGTTAAAAAGGGGCATAATTCTGTCAATATTGTAGGCAGAGTTATCAAACTTGTCTATCTGATGTACCTTGTTACTATTAATAAGTATTGTAAGTTTCAATTGAATATCTCAAGTAATAATTGAGATATTTGACTTTACAAAAAACTTTAACCAACGCAGACGCCGACGCGGACGCGGACGCCGACGCTGGGGCGACTACAATAGCTCTCATATTCTTCGAATAGTCGAGCTAAAAAACATAAATAAAGTTCCATAATGTCTGTTTCTCATGTTTTAAGACACTGCCAACTCTGTCAATGACTTGATATGTGTTTTGACCGTGTTAAAGAACACTGCAAATATCTTTCTCTTTTTTTTTTTGGGTGGGGAGGGGGTGGTGGTAATAATTGATCTTTTGGGGTGGGGGAGTGGGGGCAAAAATAATTAAAGGATGAATAAAATGAAATTATACTTAAACATGCATTAGTGATAAAAAAAGTTAATATTATCAATTATATTTTCAGCACTAGGTCATTTGACAGCAGTGACAAAGTCCAAACTTGCCACACAGAAACCAATGTTAAAGAGAATTGAGAAAAAGATAGAACAAGATTGCATTTGAGAAAAATGCTATGCCACAGCATGGTTCAAATTTCATAGCTGTACATCAAAGGACAAGAAAGTAGGTCACATCATCAAAATCTAGGTCAAAGTTCAATTTAACAACTAAAACTGTGCACATGGTCAAAATGTCATTGCTGTACATCAAAGGACAAGAATGTAGGTCACTGTCCCCTTGGGCAAGGCATAATTTTGACCAAAGGGTTTAAAAACAATCTTGATACACTGGTCCACCAAACAACATTTCAAGTCAAATATCTAAGCTATAACTTTCTCCTATTCAGAAAATATTTGTTTTATTCTCTGTTTTTACTATGTGTACATAATGAGAATCACTGCCCCCGGGCAGGTCCAATTTTGACATTTGAACAACTTTGGTAGAGGACCTATAGATGATATTATATATCAAACATCAAAGTTCTATGCCTTGAACCTTTAGACAAATTTTTTTTTTTTCACTATATGTACAAAATGAAAATCAATGACCCCCGGGGCCGAACCAATTTTGACCCCAGGGCTAAATTTGAACAATCTTGCTAGAGGTTCACTACACAATGTTTCATGCAAAATATCTTAACTCTAGCCTTTGTAAATTTAGAGAAGATGATTTTTTAAGTTTTTACTATATACATATAAGATAAACCTATTGCCCCCAGGGGCGGGGCTTATTTTGACACAAGAGGCAAAATTTGAACAAGTTTGGAAGAATACCTTTAGATGATGTTATTTAACAAATATTAAAGCTCTAAGCCTTGTACCTTCAGACAATAACATTTTTTTTGATTTTTTGACTATATGTATATTTTGAAATCAATGACCCCCAGGGCGAGAGCAATTTTGACCCCAGGGCTATAATTTGAACAATATTGTTAGAGGTTTACAACACAATGTTTCATGCAAAATATCTAACCTCTAGCATTTGTCAATTGCTAGAAGAATTTTTTAAAGTTTTTACTATACGAATATAAGGAAAACCAATGACCCCTGGGGCGGGGCCGATTTTGACCCCAGGGCTATAATTTGAACAATCTGGGTAGAGGTCTACCAGACAATGCCTAACGCAAAATATCTAAGCTCTAGGCCTTTTGGGTCTTTACAAAAAGGTGTTTTAAGTTTTTACTATATGTACATATAGCGAAAATCAATGACCCCGGGGCGGGGCCGATTTTGACCCAAGGGCTATAATTTGAACAATCTTGTTAGAGGTCTACCAGACAATGCCTTATGCAAAATATCTAAGCTCTAGGCCTCTTGGGTTTTTACAAGAAGGTATTTTAAGTTTTTACTATATGTACATAGTGAAAATCAATGACCCCCGGGGTGGGGCCAATTTTGACCCCAGGGCTATAATTTGAACAATCTTGTTAGAGGTCTACCAGACAATGCCTTATGCAAAATATCTAAGCTCTAGGCCTTTTGGGTCTTTACAAGAAGATTTTTAAAATTTATTCTTATAATTCCTTTTGGTTGCCATGGCAACCAGATTTCTGCATGGAAGGAAATTCTTTGAACAACTTTGGAAGCCCTTCACCCAAGGAACATTCCTGCCAAGTTTGGTTTAAATTGGACTACTAGTGGTTTTTCACAAGAAGATTTTTTAAGTTCACTATATAATCTATATAACACACACACACAAACACACACACACACACACACAGGTGAATCACTATATGCCACCGCATCACAGATGCTGCGGTGGCATAAAAAGATGATGACTGTGCGCTGGGATATTTATGGGCAGCATACCATTTGGCCAAACATCAGTAACCCAAGGAGGAGTTTTCTTCCATGATTGATCTCATTGAAATGGGTGGGAAAGATATGAGAAAAGAACAAGTACAGTTCATTACACGACAAATGAGAGTTTGACTGAGTTTCAGTCTGCCATTTCAGATTCTATTTTGGAAAGTAAACTAAGGGAAATAGAGAACTCACCTGTGTATTCAATAGTTGTAGATGAGGCACAGATAAAAGGAAACAGAAAAACGCTTGATTATGTATGCTCAGTACTTCTGTGAAAAGGAAATTAAAGTGTGCTTACTTAACAATGTTGAAATCAAAGAAACTAGTGCAAATGCAGAAGTGCTTCACAAAATAAAATTTTGGATGACTGAAATCTAAGGGACTGGTATTGGAACGATGAGCAAGTGTGATGATGGTAGAAAAACAACAGAGTAGTCAAACGGTTAAGTGAAACGTGTCCATCTCTAGTTGGGGTCACACTGTGCAGCACATCGTTGTGCTTTTGGCTGCATCACAGGCTACTAAAGGAATTCCTGAAATGGAAAAGATTATCAGAGAACAGTGACTAATGTGTTCAGGTTTTTCAGCAATTCAGCATTGAGAGAGAAAACAAGCTCAAAAAATATCACAACTTCTGAACCAACCAACACTAAAGTATGCGATATTCATTCTGTCCGTTGGTTGTCAATGGAAAAATGCTGTTGTGTTTTGTACAGGACATACACATCTCTTTATGTGACACTTTCTCATATGGCAGCATGTGGAGACATTGTTGCTAAATCTTTGCTTAATGATATTTCACAATTCAAATTCCTTTCTTTGACACACACGCTTATGGACATTCTCCCCTTTCTAGGCAGACTGAGTAAAACATTTCAGAATGCAGAACTTGACTTCAGTGAAATGGACCCTATGGTAAATAGTGTCTGTGAACCACTAGAGGACTTACTGATTTGTGAGGGTGTTTTTGTGGACAAACTTACTCAGTTTATTAAGGTTCAGAATGATGGTGATTCTGTGGTATATACTAGACCTTTGAGTGAATCAACAAGTAAAACTGTTTAGGAAAATAAGAACTCAAACATGGAATTCGAAGGGTTCAGTGATGATGATAGTGAGGATCAGGAACAGTCAGCTGATATTGACTTTTCTCAGGAAGTGAAACTCAAATACTACCAGCAACAACAACAAAGTCAGACCAAAATCATGGAGAAATATGTACATGCCATAGTCAGCAATCTGAAAGACAGATTTGAACAATCAGAACTACTTGCGTGCATGATGCAATTCTTCTAGCAACCTCCAATGTGGTAGTTATGGTCTCAAGGAAAAACATACTCTAGCTAGTCTCTTTTCAAAACAACTTAAAGTTAGATGTTGAAGTTGTGTGTCAGAATACAACAATATAAAAGCCTTGTGATGGGAAAAAGCTGTGAGAAGGAATCTGTAATTGAAAATATGTGACATAATGAACAAGCATAGTATGAGAAGGAGATCCCAAAATATATTGTAGTTGTTTAAATGTTGTGTAGTCATACCCATGACAAGTGCTCAGTATGAACGAATGTTTTCGACAACAGAACTGTATTAAGACTAAACTAAGATGCAGACTGAATACCACAGTCTTTTTTCCCTGACATTAAACAGTTTGACTGTTCCCCAGCCCTATTAAAGAGGAAGACTAAATGTAAGAGAAAACTTTACATGTCTCGATATGTTACAGGTTGATTGAATTTGACTGAAATTGCTAGAGGGTATTTCTGAAAGGACTGTGGTTTATTTGAAAGTTTCTACCAGTTCTGTCAATGAATATTTGTGTGGACATCAAATTTGCTTTCCACTTAAAATGTCAGTATTTTTGACGTCAGTTTGGAGAGTGTTTTGATTATGAGATATGTTTATTTACCTGTTTGACTGAAATAATATTGACTAAAGCACACTTTTTCAGTACTTTTGATGTTCAATGACTTTGTATGTTTGTAGAGTCAAGATACTGTAAGATAACAAGCAATTATCATAGTATTGCAAGCAATCCATAAGTCCCCTACCGGTTAGAACCCCATCAACATTCTGAAGGGCCATTGGCCATTTCCAAGTGTTTCAATTTTTCTCTATTTTAAGTAAATTTGTTGGAAAAGTTCTTTAAAAGTGATCGCAGGAAACAGTTTTTATGAACAGACAGACAGACGGACTGAAGGACACTCTAAAGTTAATATTTGAAACATCCCTGTTACCAAAATTTAACATTTTAAAAGCAAAATTCTTAAAGAGGAGATAACTCTTGAATTAAAGATGCAATTTCATAAAAATTTTCAGCTCTTTTTGACTAATCACAAATATTGTTATATTTGCCATGTTTTAAGCCTATTTATTGCCAAGGCAACTGATATTTTTCCAAAATAGGAAGAACAGATAAGACTTGCATAATCTCAAGACTGCTATCTACCCATATGTCAAGTTTCATAAAAATATTTCCAGTAATTTTTGAGTTTTCACTGGATTCAGTTTATGTGTAAAATTTGCCATATTTTCAGTCTATGTGTTGCCATAGCAACCCAGAATTTTCAACATAGGAAGAAAAGAAAAGACGTGCATAATCTCAAGACTGCCATCTACCCATATGTCAAGTTTCATAAAAATATTTTCCAGTTCTTTTTGCGTTATCACTGGATCCAGTTTATGTGTAAAATTTGCCATATTTTCAACCTATTTGTTGCCATAGCAACCAGAATTTTCATCATAGGAAGAAAAGAAAAAGACGTGCATAATCTCAAGACTGCCATCTACTCATATGTCAAGTTTCATAAAAATATTTCCAGTACTTTTTGCGTTATCGCGGAATCCAGTTTATGTGTAAAATTTGCCATATTTTCAGCCTATTTGTTGCCATAGCAACCAGAATTTTCAACATAGGAAGTAAAGAAAAAGACGTGCATAATCTCCATACTGCCATCTATCCATATACCAAGTTTCATAAAAATATTTTCAGTACTTTTCAAGTTATCGCGGGATCCAGTTTTGTGGACGGACGGACTGACAGACAGACGGACGGACAGACGGACGGAGGGTAAACCTAAAGTCCCCTCCGGTAAACTGGTAGGGGACTAATTAGATATATGCATCTCCATGATGACATGTTTGACTGATGTGTTAAAGCACTCCTTTTCAGTGTTTTTGATGTACAAGGGTTAAAATGAGTTTGTAAAAAAATGTTTATTTAGTATAAATTGACTAAGTATGTTTAGAATTAAGACCAGACTTCATTTCACAATGTTTGTCATTTTACTAATATTTATTTAAACAAAATTGTTACTGTTTACAATAAACTGTTATATACATGCAGTTGTTTCTATTTCCATTTGGCCATTTTGAACTTATATATAAAAAACTTCAAATAAAAATTTATAAATGGAACATCAACACTCCATAAAATGTACCAACTTCTCCCTATTCCCAAAAATTTTCTCTGGAGGGAGAGGTCACTTCTCCCTAAAAATCAGGGCTAGAATGATCCCTGGTACAGCCATAAAACGCTAACAGCTCAACATTTATACACCTGTTTTCTAGCCATATGTTGCAAGACTTCATGAGCTTTTGCAATAATTCCAAACAAGATTTAGCTCACACAGATGCTTTTGTGACACTTTAATATAGAAAAAAAACTTTGTTACGGACCCATCCAGGTCGGTTGAGCCAGAACTTTATTGCATTTTCCGGAAAAAAAAAGTAGAAGACACAAGGTTCCAACAGTGAGAAACATAAATACAGATTATTATTTTTTGTTCTTAAATATTTAATATACAAGAGGGCCATGATGGCCCTGAAGTCACTCACCTGTATATAGGCCCCCCGAGCGGGGCCAGTTTAAACCCCAGGGCTTTTATTTGAACAAACTTGGTAGACACCAATTAGAAGATATTTCATGCTTAACATCTAAGGTCTAGCTGGTTAAGTTTTTTTCTTTACACATATAGTTAAAAACAATGACACACCTGGGCCAGTTTTGACCAAAGGGCTTTTATTTGAACAATCTAATTGTAGACACTTATAAGAACATGTTTCATGCTTAATATCTAAACTCTAGCTATTTGGGTTTTTTCAAAGAAGATTTTTTAAAGTTTTTGTATAACACTTATAAGGAAAAGGAATGACCCCGGGGCGGGGCCTATTTTGACCCCAGGGCTTTTATTTGAACAAACTCGGTAGACACCCATCAGAAGATGTTTCATGCTTAGTATTTAAACTCTAGCTCTTTGGTTTTTTTCAAAAAAGATTTTTTAAGTTTTTGCAATATGCATATAGGGAAAATCAATGACCCCCTGGGGCGGGGCCAATTTTGACCCCACGGCTCTTATTTGAACAAATTTGGTAAGCATCCATTAGAACATGTTTCATGCTAAATATCTTAGCTCTAGCTATTTGGGTTCTTTAAAAGAAGATTTTTTAAGTTTTTACTATATGCATATAGGGAACATCAATGACCCCTGGGGCGGGGCCAATTTTGACCCCAGGGCTCTTATTTGAACAAACTTGGTAGACACCCATTAGAAGATGTTTCATGCTAAATATCTTAGCTCTAGCTCTTTGGGTTCTTTAACCTTTTCCCTGATACAGCCCCCTTAATTTACTGCTTTACACCCCATAATACAGTAGCCAGATAGATAATCAATAATCAATATCCTACTGATAAGGAGTCACACACTATCTCCATATAGGGTATGATAAATTATAGGTAAAATTGGTCAAATTAGATACCTATATACTTTAACTGGAAAATAAAGTATTAAGTTGTGTTTTGACAATTTTTGTATCAATAAAAAGTTTGTAGAGAATTGAAATACCTTTCCAATGGTATAAATATCATATTTGTTGGGTTTATACAAATATGTCTACATGAGTTATAAAGTAATAAACTATATACTTGATGGTGTTTTTTTCTCCATTGTTTCAGATAAATTAGGCTACTTATGTGTTTTAACTAATGTGAAATGGTTTAATTACAAGTTTGACAATATATATGTCAATGTAAGATTTGTAGAGATTTGAATTATCTTTCCAGTGGTATAAATTTTATATTTGTGGGCTTTATAACAGTATAATTACAGTAGTTATAAACAATAAAATGATGTATAATTTTTCTCTCATTAGGGAAATATGGCTAATTTATTATTAATTTTTTTGGTTTATGCAGCATTCATTTTTAGTGAAATAAATAACAACAAGTTCATTTTTTACCTTTTTTTATACCAGTAAAAAGAAATCTCACTTTGTTTTTTTTTATTTATTTTATCAGTTTTTTTTTTTATAATTTATTTCATAATAGTAACTGTCATTTCTGTAATACATGTATATAACTGTTGAATGAAATATTTCAGAATTTCTGCTGTCATGGTCATATATTTTCTTCATGAATTATGAATTTAATTAAATTTTATCATTTATAGATCTAATTTAGATCAAATGATGATAAAGGAAAGACATCCTCGAGTTCCACGGCCTTTTCGGCATTTTCATGTTGCCGACATCAAAGATGATATATGGGATATGATTTTATCATGTCGTATAATACACGGCCCCATGCTGTGTCTGTTATGAAAACAATAGCGCACATGAAAGAATTTAAACTAATAAACATTTCTTTGTCGGTCATTTTCTTAAAAAAATCGCCGCTGCTACCGGAAATATTTTATTGCAGGGGCCAGAGAGATACCCCTAGTCAGGACGTTAATTAATCCGTGTATATACACATGTCAGCTATCATAAACCAAAACAAACATCAAATCCATTATACCATGCCTGGCACGTGAACGACCCGTGATCATATAAATACTATTTATTCATTAGATGCTATTTTTAGACACTTTTGTTCCTGTCTTACGATACGTTCTATATTTATTTCATTGACCCGCGCACTCATTAACTGCGTGATGTAAGGAAAACCCCTCACCTGGTTGGTTGCTAATTATACAAAAACTTTAAATAGTAACACCATAATTTTATGCACGGAATCCCCTCATGAAATGTTGATCTTTACGATAACACAATTTACAGGTCTATTTTCTGGGAAAATTGTTGATTTTTGGACAGGTAAATATTGAAGTCGGCGAAAGTCGCTTCCATTGAGATCATGCATGTGGGCGATTCTCGCTTACATGCGGTAATCGATAAAGCCGTCGATTCTCGCTTCTATCAGGGAATGGTAAAAGACGGCGATTCTCGCTTCTATAAGGGAAAAGGTTAAAAGAAGTTTTTTAAAGTTTTTACTATATGCATATGGGGAAAAGCAATGACCCCCTTGGGCAGGCCAATTTTGACCCCAGAGCTTTTATTTGAACAAACTTGGTAGACATCCATTAGAACATGTTTCATGCCAAATATCTAAGCTCTAGCTCTTTGGGTTTTTTAGAAGAAGATTATTTACGTTTTTACTATATGCATATAGGGAACATCAATGACCCCCTAGGGCAGGGCCAATTTTGACCCCAGTGCTTTTATTTGAAGAAACTTGGTAGACACTCATTTGAAGATGTTTCATGCTTAATATCTTAGCTCTAGCTCTTTGGGTTCTTTAAAAGGATTTTTTTAAGTTTTTACTATATGCATATAGGGAAAATCAATGACCCCCTGGGGCGGGGCCAATTTTGACCCCAGGGCTTTTATTTGAACTATCTTGGTAGACACTCACTAGACAATGTTTCATGCCAAATATCTAAGCTCTAGCTCTTTGGGATATTTAGAAGAAGATGTTTAAAGTTTTTTCTGCATGGAATGGAATTCTTTGAACAACTTTGTTAAGGCTTCACACAAGGAACATACCTGTGAAGTTTCATTATGATCTGCCTTATGGTTTCAGAGGAGATGTCGTTTGAAAAGTGTGAACGGACAAAGGACAACATACGACAGACGAAGAGTGATCCTAATAGCTCACCCTTAGTGTTATGTATGCAACATATTACATGTATATAGTTTGTATCTGACCAGTTGGTATTTCCAATATTATCATTGTTCTATTTTTAGAACATAAACTACATGTATGTACTAGAACTTTCTTAACTGTTGTAGAAAACTCATGCATTATATTTAGTTAGAAACTTCCGGAATGTTCTTTATTGTTGAAAGTGCTAGATTATGATTACTCTAGAACATAATAGACTTTTCTGGAATGTTCCTAGTTTATATATATTACGGGATATTTTTCATTTCTTTTACCTTTTTAAGTCATCAGTGATCTTTTAAGTCATCAGTTACCTTTTAAGTCATCAATATATTTGGAGTATTTTTCAACTTGGATATTAAGTGATTTATTGGAGCTTGGATTATTTTAAAATAGTTAAATTTATTCTTGTGGATTTTATTGTGGAAATTTATTCTAAAGTGTTCTTGGATTTAACTGTGCTATTCAAAAGGGATCATTCCAGGATCAGACTAGACATTAGATTTTACATTTATATTTGGACTTCAGGTATTTGTACACATAATTTGTTGTTTTAATTTTCTTTATTAATTTTTCTGTAATAAATTTGTTATTGTTACAAATTTGTTGCTGGCTTTTCTTTCTCGTTACGCCTGGCTCGTAACACTTAGCATATGCTCAGGTGAGCTAATAAATTTTTTTTACAGATACAAGTCGGGAGATTTGTCATTTACAATACTTATAATTTATATTATTTTTACATTTTCAGAACGAGTGATTGCAAAGAAATGGACGATACAGATTTCATCGTCCAATGTGCAGAAAAGTCGGAGAACTTTGTGAAGGAACAGGTGAACATGGTTTTAAAGGAAGTGGGAAGTTTAAGCAAAACAGTAGGGCAACTGGAACAGAGGCTCAATTTAGTGACTACAGAGTTGCAATCAGTGAAAGAAGAGAACTCTAGATTGCACCAACAGCATTGCACGTGTAAGGACACGTTAAGGAAAACGTTCTATGCCGGACTGGCCGCTGCTCATGAGGATGGAAATAGCGATGCAATAACGCCAGGTACTAGTGGTCTACAGGTCACACGCTACATCGAAGATGGAGATGGGCAGGATTCTTTATCGGTAAGGAAGTTAGCTCCCCCTTTGTTAGACCGCTGAAAAGAAAAGAGCCGGATTTTCAGTAAGTAATGTGTTCCATTGCAATATTTCACGGCTCCTATACAATTGTGTTCCTGTAGGTTTATAAGTCTTTTATATAAATCTAGCCAAGCGATATTTTCCATTTCTCCTTTTATATTTGCTCTTTACTGGTTATATCATTCACTCATTCATTATACAAATATTTACTTCACAAACTTGAATGCAACAACATGTCTTCTTTATACATTTCAGACTCGTCGAGAATTTGGAGGACCTTGACCCAACAACACAGCACCAGATAATGCCCTTCTCTAAAGAAGATAGAAGGGCGACAGCGGATATGCTTAACTACGTACAAAGAGCCTATATTAAGTACAGAACGAACAAACTGACGGACAACAAAGAAGCCATCACACCTCCCCTAATAACGCAGATCATTGAGGAAGGAGTCGGGCTCGGAATATGGCCCCCAAACTTCCAGCCTGTCAACATGCCTGTCAACATGCTAACATCGTTCGATAAGTATATCGGCAACCGGATTAAAAACGAGAAAAAGTCAATCTTGAACTAGAACTATCACTAAATGTGATTAATACCCCCGCAAGACGGCTTCGGAAATGAGGATGTTACTAGTAACAGAATACCTTGTAAAGAATTAAAACAGAGTTATGGTTGTGGGCAATTAAAGATAGTTGTGGTTCTTGTATGTTGCATTTCCTTTCAATGTGGTTGGCCATTGATGAAGTTTTATTGGATTACTCTGTAAGAAGTCCAGAAAGACAAGGAAAAGGAACAAAGGGCAATAACTCTATAAATACGTACACTGCACTTCCTTTCATTGCGCTTGACCATTGTATGAAGTTGTATTGAATTCAAACTACTAGTTTTCAAGTTATGCACTGGACAAAAAAGAAACAAAAGCAATAACTGTAATTAGTCCAAATAGAGTTATTGTTCTTGTGCACTGCACTTCATCTCACTGCCCTTGACCATTGTATAAAGTTTCATTGAATTCCAACCATTAATTTTCAAGTTATGCACTGGACAATAAAAAGTAACAAAGGGCAAAACTTTAAAATTAGTTAAAAAAGAGTTATGCTTTCTGTGCACTGCACTTCCTCTCAATATACTTCACAATAGTATGAAATAGTTTTGAATTCCAACTAGTAGTTTTCAAGTTATGCTCTGGACAAGAAAAAAGCAACGGAAAAGTAACAAAGGGCAATTACTCTATAATTACTCTGAACAGAGTTATAGTTCTTGTGCTTGACCATTGTATGAAGTTATTTTGAATTCCAACCAGTAGTTTTCAAGTTATGCTCTGGACAAGGAAAAGTAACAAAGGGCAGTAACTCTGTAATTTGTCAAAATGGAGTTATGGTTCTTGTGCACTGCTCTTCCTCTTATTGTGCTTGACCATTGTATGTAGTTGTTTTAATTTCCAACCAGTATATTTTAAGTTATGCTCCAGACAAGGAAAAGTATCAAAGGGCAATAACTCTGTAATTTGTCAAAATGGAGTTATAATTCTTGTGCACTGCATTTCCTCTTAATGTGCTCGACAACTGCATGAAGTTGTATTGAATTCCAACCGGTATTTTTAAAGTTATGCTCCAGACAAGGAAAAGTAACAAAGGGCAATAACTCTGTCATTAGTCAAGATGGAGTTATGGTTCTCATGCACTGCACTTCCTCTCAATGTGCTTGACCATTGTATGAAGTTATATTGAATTCCAACCAGTAGTCTTCAAGTTATGCTTCGGACAAAAAAAAGCAATCGAAAAGTAACAAAGGGCAATAACTCTGTAATTAGTCAAAATGGAGTTATGGTTCTTCTGCATGGCACTTCCCCTTATTGTGCTTAGCCATTGTATGAAGTTGTTTTGAAATCCAACCAGTAGTTTTTAAGTTATGCTCCGGACAAAGAAAAGTAACAAAGGGCAGTAACTCTGTAATTAGTCAAAATGGAGTTATGGTTCTTGTACACTGCACTTCCTCTCAATGTGCTTGACCATTGTATGAAGTTATATTGAATTCCAACAATTAGTCTTCAAGTTTGAGTCCGGACAAAAGAAAGCAATGGAAAAATAACAAAGGGCAATAACTCTGTAATTACTTTAGATAGAGTTATGGTTCTTGTGCACTGCACTTCCCCTTATTGTGCTTGACAATTGTATGAAGTTGTTTCGAGTTTCAACCAGTAGTTTTCAAGTTATGCTCCGGACAAGGAAAACTAACAAAGGGCAGTAACTCTGTAATTAGTCAAGATGGAGTTATGGTTCTTGTACACTGCACTTCCTCTCAATGTGTTTGACCATTGTATGAAGTTATATTGAATTCCAACCATTAGTCTTCAAGTTATAGTCCGGACAAATGAAAGCAATGGAAAAATAACAAAGGGCAATAACTCTGTTATTACTTTAGATAGAGTTATGGTTATTGTGCACTGCATTTCCCCTTTTTGTGCTCGACAATTGTATGAAGTTGTTTCGAGTTTCAACCAGTAGTTTTCAAGTTATGCTCCGGACAAGGAAAAGTTACAAAGGGCAATAACTCTGTAATTAGTCAAGATGGAGTTATGGTTCTTGTGCACTGCACTTCCTCTCAATGTGCTTGACCATTGTATGAAGTTATATTGAATTCCAACCATTAGTCTTCAAGTTATGCTCCGGACAAGGAAAATGCAACGGACCGCTGGACCGACCGACCGACCAACCAACTGACCGACAGACCAACCGACCGACCACCGGGTGACTCCTATATACCCCCCCTAAACTTCGTTTTTGGGGGTATAAAAAGAGATATATGGACTCTCAAGAACAACTGTTAAACCAGAGCATTACAAGTGATGTTGCCGACCATAACGATGATATTTCCAAACCCGATTAATTGTCTTCTTTTGGATAGACTATCTGTGTGTATATATAGGGCATGGTGCAATAATACCCATATGGATAGAAAATTATATGACTATCGGGTTATAGATAGGGACAATTGTGCAACTTGGCCTTTTTACAATACGTTATATATAGGGGGAAATATTTGGTAGTCATTAACCTCCACAAGATAGGATTAGTTTTCGTAGTATCACATTTGTGAACACCAGTCAGGGAGCGGTTATTATTTTTACATTTTTACCAGTTACCGTTGATTAAAAGGGCCAATTCTAGCGCAAAAACCTAATTAATTTTGAATTATACTTCGTAACTCTTAACAAATTCAAATTCAAATAAAGGAAAAATATTTGAAAGCCAGCAAATTAAATATCTAAATATAGTTGGCAAGTTTACAGCCTTAGAACTGAAGACTTAATTAAATGTTCGTATATTTCAATAAGAACTCGAGTTATGTCAGCAAGTACAACATCTTAATATTGCATAATGATTACAATATATTAATAATAATGTTTTCATATTAATAAAAATGTTTTCATAATAATAATAATGTCTTCCTATCAATAAGAATGTCTTCAAAATAATAAGAATGTCTTCATATTAATTACAATGTATTCATATTAATTAGAGTGGCGGATAGTCCCTTTTATATGTCTGATGGGGTCATCGTTGTCACAAAGTGAAAGTACGTTTGTAAAATCTTGCATTATATTTTCACGCCGAACCTCATTTTTACTCTATATTCATTGATGTGAGATTGCATCATCTTTTGTTCAATTTAGAGTTTTCGGGTGAAATTATTATTTAGAGTATTTTTATGGTTTGCATAAATTCCCATGTCTCAATTTAAACATCTTGCCGTTTATTTCACAAAAATCCTTTCAGTAATAAGAAAGTTACATTTTTGTTTTATGAACCAGATATATGTATTATGTCAGTATTTGAAGGACGGGCCTTTATTTTACATAACTATTTTTCCCGCCGTCCCAGCTTTATTTCGTGCAAATCAATTTTTCATGTTTTTCACGATCCGTTTTCCCGCTCAGTACTCAGTAGTTTGCTATATAATGACTAAATTTTAAGTGATATATTGCAATGCACTGGACGTTATACAGGTCACTATGACGGTGACAGACAAATTATATTTGTCATAAAATTACAGCTTGTACAAGGTAAATTTAATTTTCTAGTGATTTTGTTTCATAAATTTTTGCTATTTCGTAAAATACTATTTTCTATTAGAATTATAGTTTATTTGATTCAGGTTTAGTTATTTGGCAGTAATTTATTGTTTTCTATATTTTCTAAATTTTTGCAGATTAAATTTTAAAAGCTCTTTTTATTCTAGTGTTTCGCTATTGCAAATTTATACCGAGACATGTTAATTGATGTATGTTAATTGAAGTTTTAATTATATTGTAATTGTGTAGGAGCCATGAATATTTTATAGATATATATATATCTATTCATAAATAATTTATTATGGTTCTACCGTATTTGTTTAACTTATGTAAAATGCTGCAGTATCGTAATGATTTGTTTCAATCAATTTAATTTACGTTATCACCTTACTTCATTTCATTTATCATCAGTTTTTGTTATAAGTAAATACAACGTATCAAAACTAACGTATCTCTAGAGAAGGATCTTCAGTGGCATGATTTTGGAAGACGTTTATTTATTGGTGGTTATTATGTGGCGCATATTTGAATATATTTGCAACACAGTATTATGCGGATGTGATTGAATTTTTGTTCCACGGAATGTATGGTGTACTATAGTGGACATTTTGTTTATTCAAAGAAGCACGTTATTTTATTGGAAACCGACAAAGGTCGAGTCTTTTCTAAGGGACTATATTATACCCTTATGTTTGATTATCATGGAACTTACCATGTTTTATACTTTGTAGCTTCTTATTTGAGGACACACCCGAAGATGACACGGGCCCTCCACACGTATGTCCATGGCTAAAGGGTGACGCATGCCCTTGTTCAGGATCCTATCAACTGTGCCAACACTGTAGGAAGTACAGTTACGCTTGATAAGATTTTATACAAGACGCCCGTCATTGTGACGAATTTTGTTCAACAACGCCACCACTTTATTGAAACATCATGACAGAAACTCTTTGGGAGAAATAGACTGAGATACGTTGATAGTGTTTGTTTGCTCAGTGATTTTTCATATATAATCATTTTTCATTATAAATATTCGTTTCTTGTAAATAAATTTGTATATATTTTTCTGTTCTGAGTTGTTGGTTGTTTAGATAGCAATTGTGGTCGGCCTGGTATCCCATCGTAGTCCCTATTGTGACATTTGGTGACCTCGACGTGATTGGATACCGGTTGACTAGAGTTGTTATTTGAAACAAACCACACTCATTTTACTGCAGATAGGTTATATAGCTAACACTAGAAACTTTGGTTTTTATTTTAAGTAAAAAGTTTTATTTACAATTAAAAGTTAAATTTAGTTTACTTAAAGGTAGTTAAATTTTGTATCACTTTTAATTATTTATTTTATATATTTAGTGTTATTATAATTTCTTAACATTTTCAGATTGAAACCGTGACAAATGAAACGGACTTGTGTGTGTGACAGCTATCTAGCTGAGAGGTTATAACAGCCACACAGACCCGACAGTGGACGTTTAGGGTGAGTTCGTTCCATTTTCCTCCTTTTAGGTGTCACTTTATGATGAGACCACCAGTTTTGTAATCTGAAAGTGACCTTTCGGTAAAACACCGGAAGTACACATATACACACATACACTCTGCAATTTAAGGTACTACCCGCCTTGTGTACTTTTTCTAGATAAAGAAACTGTGTCTGTTATCTAGGTGAACATTTAATTTATTGTGTCATTTACAATTTTACTTTGTGTTTACTTTGTGTCTGTAGTATATTGAAACTGGCCATATACCTTTTATATTTTTGCACTGTGGGTAAAAGTGCTACGCGACATTGAGTTTTGGGTCGTAGTTTGGACTTTGAAGTTTAAAGTATTTTGAACAGTTTTAATTATTGCCTACTGTCTACTGTACACTTAAGATTATTATTATACAACCTTAGTGAGATACTTAGATGAGTTTGAAATTTAGTGTTTGTAGTAGTGAGGTATAGTGTTTAGAATATGATACATTGTTTATTTTAGTACTGTGTACAGTGAAGGTACATTTTGATTATAGCGCTAGAGTGATAAATGCGTTTAATTATATGGTGTTACACTGTACAAGTGTAGTGTTATAGTGCACCGTGATTGCACTTAGTGAATATAGCGTTTTGTGTTAAAGGGTTGTAGTGTTACCCTTTAATGATACTTTGATATCATTGTTCTACCTCACGGTAAGATTTTACTTGTATCCTAAGTTGTTGTTGTAGTAGTGTTACAGGGTAGGAAATATACATAATAAGTTCAAGATGACTAGTGTAAATGAGTTGATGAAGGTAGGTCAGGAGTTAGGGTATACAGATGGGGCTTTGAGAAACTTTGTTAAAGAGGAGCAAGCAAGGGAGCGTGAAGAAGACATAGTAGGTTAGAAGCTGAGAAGGAACGTATAGAAGCTGAGAAGGAACGTTTAGAAGCTGAGAAGGAACGTTTAGAAGCTGAGAAGGATAGACTAGAATTAGAAGCTAGGTTAGCAAAAGAGAAGTTAAGTAATGAGAAAGAGAAGTTAGATTATGAGTTTAAGATTTCTAGGGAGAAGTTAGAAATAGAGGTAGGAATGGAAAAAGAGAAGTTAAGTAATGAGGCTAGGGTTGCAAAGGAGAAGTTAGATTATGCTCGTCAGTTAGAAAGAGAGAAGGAGGAAGCAGAAGCTAGGAAGTTAGATACAGAACATAAGATGAAGATAGAGTTAGATATGTTAGGTAAGAAGAGTGTAGGTAAGGTTAAGATGACTCCATTTGACGAAAAGATTGATTCTATGGATGCGTATTTGAATGTTTATGAAACTTATGCGTCTGCTCAGAATTGGGAACATGAAATGTGGTCACTAAACTTATTGTTTCTGTTAAAAGGTACTGCTAGGGAGGTATTTGATAGGCTTCCATTAGAAGATAGGACGGATTATGATAAGCTGAAAGATGCTTTGTTAAGGCAGTTTGAGTTGACTGATGATGGGTATAAGAAGAAGTTTAGGACTGAAAGGCCCCGTGAAAATGAGACTTTTGTTATGTTCCTAGCTAGAATTTCTAGATACTTAGATGGTTGGCTAAGATTGAGTAAGGTGGAGAAGACTTATGAAAAGTTGTTAGACTTCATAGTAAGGGATCAATTTTTAGATATCTGCAATAGAGAACTATATCAGAACCTTAGTAGTAAGAAGTTGTTTTCAGCCCGTGAAGTAGCGGAAGATGCAGATTTGTTTGCCAAGACTAGAGGAGGTCCGAAGAATGTAGTGAATCATGGAATTAAAGAAAGAGCTAAGCCTTATGCACTGCCGAGTAGACCTGTAGATAGAAATCAAGGTAGTAAATATCGTATGCAAAGAGGTAACGATAGACTCGTAAATAGAGGTAGAGTATCTCAGCAGTATGAAGGTTATAAATGCACATATTGTGGTCGTTTAGGGCATACAGCATTTTTCTGTAGAAATAAGGCTACAAATAAAGCTAACGCAGCGGAAGACATAGAACCGAACTCAATGAATCCAAGTAAGAATGATAATAGTTATCAGGGTAATAGAAGGCAAGGAGGTTATAGAGGTAGGAGTAGAGGTAGAGGAAGAAATAGAGATGCAGATTCGAAAATTTCGATGAAGAGATCAGATAGTGGTAGTAGTTTGATAGAACTTGGGGATTTTGAAGACTTGGGTACAGTTACTATAAATTCATGTCCGACAACTAGAGGTATATGTAATGGTAAAGCTATAGTTGCAATGAGAGATACTGGGTGTACATGTGTCATTGTACGAAGGAATTTGGTAAATGCAAATCAATTGTTAGGGAAGTCCAGACGATGTAAGTACATTGATGGTAGTGAGCACAGATTAGACATGGCGTTAATTGATCTTGATTGTCCGTATTACAGGGGTACTGTAGAAGCACTATGTGTAGATAATCCTACAAATGATGTAAATATCGGTAACATAGAGGGTGCTGTAGAACCAAATTTTGGTAAGATAGCCTCAGCAGTAGAAACAAGATCGCAAAGTAAAGTTAAAGCTCATAGAAGACTTAAAGTTCCTTCACAGATTTTAGACATCACTAATGTAGAGTTTGTAGAGAAGCAGCAGGCAGATAGTACATTAGATGGATGTAGAAAGAAAGCAGAGGAAGGTACTGTTAGAAACTGTAGAGGTAAAGGGCAAGTGAAGTTTCAGGTCAGGAATAAGATGTTGTTTAGAGAGTTTACGGCAGGAAATGGGGACGTAAGTAGGCAGTTAGTAGTTCCTAGGGATCTTAGGGAGACTGTGTTAAAAGTAGCGCATGACTCGCTTTTGGCAGGACATCTTGGTATTAGGAAGACAAGTGATAGAGTCTTAGGGGAGTTTTATTGGCCAGGTGTTCTTGTAGAGGTTAGACGATATTGTCAGTCTTGTGATATTTGTCAAAGTACTATTTCTAAAGGTAGAATATGTAAGGTAACTTTAGGTAATATGCCTTTGATTGATACTCCTTTTAAGAGAGTTGCCGTTGACATTGTTGGTCCGATCGAACCTATGACTGATAGGAAGAACCAATATATTTTGACCATGGTAGACTATGCTACCAGATATCCTGAAGCAATTGCATTGCCTAGTATAGAGACTGAAAGAGTAGCCGAAGCATTAGTTGACATGTATAGTAGATTAGGTGTTCCAGAGGAAATGCTTACAGATTGTGGATCACAATTTACTTCACAGATTATGAATGAGGTTAGTAGGTTGCTGTCTCTTAGACAGTTAACAACTACACCGTATCATCCGATGTGTAATGGTTTAGTGGAGAAATTTAATGGTAGTTTAAAGCAGATGTTGAAACGGATGTGTAGTGAAAGACCTACAGATTGGGATAAGTATTTGAATGCTATGTTGTTTGCGTATCGGGAAGTTCCACAAGAGAGTTTAGGATTCTTGCCATTTGAATTGTTATATGGACGTAGTATAAGAGGTCCAATTACCATTTTGAGAGAGCTATGGTCAGGAAAAACAGAGAATGACGAAGTTAAGACAACTTATCAGTATGTAGTTGATTTGCAAGAAAGACTAGAAAGTACATGTAAGATAGCACAGCAGGAGTTAGAGAAGAGCAGTATAAGATATAGAAAGTATTACAACAGGAAAGCTAGAGATGGAACTTTTAAGAAGGGAAGTAAAGTACTGGTTCTTATACCTACAAAACGCAATAAGTTGTTGTTACAATGGAAAGGTCCATTTGTAGTTTCCGAGGTCGTGAACAAATTAGATTATCGGATAGACATAGGTTACAATAAGATCAAAACTTTCCATGCCAATATGCTGAAGGAGTATGTTGAAAGAAATTTCGAACCAGAACGAGGTGCATTGGCAAAGGTAAGTGCAGCTGTTGTAGAAGTGGAAAATGGGTATGACAGATTAGAGGAAGATGATAGTTTAGAAACAAGTTACCAAGATGATAGTGACATATTGTTAGGTCCATTGAAGAAAGGTTCAGAGACATATAAAGATGTTCAGGTCAATCCTGACTTGAAACACGACATGGGACAGCCGGAGCCCAAGAGAAAACGCAAACAGAACATCATCCACCAGAACAGAGTGAAGGCTCTTTGTCAGCAGTTCGACAAGGGTGACTAAGACTATGGCACAATTTCTGTATGCCATGTCACAATGTATCAGACTCAACTAAATGTGAACATTTTCTGAAACTGAACTGTAGCAGAGACTGTGAGAATAATTTATCAATAAAGAGTGCTTTATTTCATCCATGTGCTCTTCATCTTCATGTTTGTAATATTTTTAAGCATGTATTTGTGTTGTGTTGTGTTTTTTATGTGTTTAAAAATATGTATGGACATCAAATGTAGGTGACATAGTGCTAAGGATTAAAGTGATTAAACATGACTTCTCTTCTGATGCTTGTTGTATATAAAAGCTATGAATTCAGTATCGCATGCATGCATTATTTCATCTGTTATCATACTTTGTCATCACTTCAATATATACATTACTAATAAACATTAAAACAAATTCTTTTCATTTTTATTAATTCACTTACACTATATGTAAATTTGATGGAGGAGCTTTTGTCCTACCTTTACATTTTTATGAAGGGGGGGGGGGGGATTGGAAGGGTGGGGGCTTTCGTCCGGGGGGACTTTTGTTCGTATCCAAATTCATATGTTCACATGGATTTATATAAAATATAAATAGATGAATAAAAGGTAAATATCGGCATAAAAAGCGATATTTTTTTACTTTGTGATCATGATTTATGCAAGCATCTGGAGGTACTACTGAAACATTGTGGTGAGTTAAATTCCCCATGAACATTTTGCACTGTTACTGCTTATGGTTGATCCATTCTTAAGCATTAATGAAATTGCTGTAATTTCAGTGTGAATGCAGTATCCATTAAAGATAAGCGGATAGTGGAGGAGGTCAAAAAGAAATGGCAGTGGGCTGTAATGATAGTGAAAAAACTTGATGCCGCCCGGCTCAATTCCTGTTCCTTGACTGGTGGTGGATTTTGGCCGGCAGAAGTTAAGGAATGGCAGAAGATTGTAAGCAGTTTTTTATCCCCTTTTTTTCAATGTGAGGTAAAACCCAATCAATCAAACAACGTGAACAATAACTCTTTCCAATTTTAAGTATATTTATAACATAAAAGCATTATGATATCATTTCAAACAACTTACAGTTACCAAACAATTTGAAACTTTTAAAATATAAACATTTTACTATTAACTAACAATTGAGCTTAAATATATTGCAACATGTAAAAATATGAAAGGTATCTATAAAAATAGAAAAAAGGCAATTAACATGCAACTATATAATTGCTGACAAGTAAAATGTACATGTATGTGTGACTTGCAACGTAAGTAGTAAATAGTTTAAACATGCTATTTTACTATACAAAATATCATCAATACCCTCTTGAGGAAGACCATTTTGACCAATTGGAACAAATTTTTCAGATTGCTGAAGAAACTGATGGCCCTGTTGAGTCAACTGGCAAAAATAGCAGGACTAGCATTGAGGGGGTGAAGTAACAAATTGTTGACACAAGATGAAGAGGCCATTGATGCATACAAGAAATAAGAGCACCGCTAGGCAGAGCATTATATGCCCGAAAGTGATTTTTTTTTTTTTTAGTAAAGATGAAGCATTTGTAAGACATGGGAATTAAATTAAGTATTACCTCCTTCAATTAACAATCCTCCTTTGAAGTTTCAATATTGTGGTCCAAATGGAACGTAAGTTATGCCCCAGAAACTGTTTTCAATTCTAAAGTGACCTTTACCTTTGACCTTGTGACCCAAAAATCATTAGGGGTCTTCTACCAAATATGGACAATCATACTATGAAGTTTAAACACAGACTAGGCCAAATGATACTTAAGTTATGTTCCGAAAACTGTTTTCAGTTTAAAGGTAATAGTGACCTTGACCTCGTGACCCCAAAATCAATAGGGATTTTCTACCAAATATGGACAATCATCCTATGAAGTTTGAATATTGTGGGCTAAATGGAACTTAAGTTAAGCTCAAGAAACTGTTTTCAATTTCTAAGTAATAGTGACCTTGACCTTTGACCTTGTGACCCCAAAATCAATAGGGGTCTTCTACCCAATATGGACCTTCATCCTATGAAGTTTGAACACTGTGGGCCAAATAGAACTTAAGTTATGCTCCGGAAACTGTTTTTAAATTTAAGTTAATAGTGGCCTTGACCTTTGACCTTGTGACCCCAAAATCAATAGGGGTCTTCTACCCAATATGGACAATCATCCTATGAAGTTTGAACACTGTAGGCCAAATGGAACTTAAGTTATGCTCCGGAAACTGTTTTCAGTTTTAAGGTCATAGTGACCTTGACCTTTGACCTTATGACCCCAAAATCAATAATGGTCTTCTACCCAATATGGACAATCATCCTATGAAGTTTGAATATTGTGGGCCAAATGGAACTTAAGTTATGCTCCGGAAACCAAATTGCTAACGGACGGACGGACGCCAGGGGGTAAAACATAATATGTCCGAAATTCTTTCGGGCATATAAAAATATAAAAGGTCTGAAAACATAAACTTGCAAGTGTCAAAACTGGATAATGTAATCTGGAGACGCCAAAAGTGGCATAAAATCTTATGATATTATGCTATATAAGATAACTTCCAACCTAAAGCTAGCTTTAATCTCTACAATTGAGCATAAGAAAACATTAAGAAAAATGGTGAAATGCATCGCACACAAGAATTTGTAATGGAAACATTTAAAATTTTATGTCTTCTCCTCATAGAAACAACAGCAACAAAAGCAGTCTGTATCAAAAAATGGGCTCCACCACAATACAAATCAGTTTGCGACTTACCAGCAAGCTCTAGAAGGCAGTTTGATGACAATCTTGAAGAATCACTTAAGAAATTAGATGGTCGGTAGATTCAATATTAAACAGATCTACTCGATTTTGAAAATTAATTTGATGTTGTACATTCCAGCTAAGTAGATCTATAACAAGAGCTGTCGGTAGGACAGCACGCTCGACTATTCTAAGTGCTTGACAGTAAAAGAGCCTTGATAATGTTAAATTTTTTAAGTTCACAAAAGGGCTAATTTTTTTTTATAAATTCATGTTATAGGCCTTAGAGAGAGTCTAATTATACAGTATTGTCTTGACTTTTCTGAAGGTAATGTCACAAGGGTGTTTTATTGAGTATAATAATATCAATTACCTATGAATACATAAATTTGACAGAAAAGGTACAAAGGCTTGTTATTAAGATGTTTTATCAAGTAAATTACTGCTTTATTATTATGAATGCATAAAATTGTCCCAAAAAAGGCACAAACTCTTCAGTAGTGATTGAGATAACAGCTTACAAGCAAAACTTTATCATGAATTTCTAAGTTGAAAAAAGGGGAGAAAAATCAGCCTAAATGCAAGATACAATTATGGATCTTTGTCAGTGACCTACAATTATGACCATAAATGCATATGTGAAGTTTTAAATTAATATCTTTAATAGTTATTGAGATATGTAAAACTTGCATGTAAACATTAACCAAGAGACTAAGTAGAAAAAGGGATATGAATCAGCCTTAATGCAAGATAGAGTTATGGAACTTGGTCAGTGACATACAATTATGATCCTCCAATTATGACCCTAAGAGCATGTGTAAAGTTTCAAGTTAATATCTTTGAAGACCATTAACCTGTAACCAAAATTTCTAAGTTTCAAAGGGGCAAATAATTCTGCAAATATTGATGGCAGAATTATGCAATTTTGCAAACTGATGTACATTGTTACTATAAAAAAAGATTTTAAATTTCAATTGAATATCTCAAGCAATAATTGAGATATTTGACTTTACAAAAAAACTTTAACCAAAATTTCTAAGTTCCAAAGGGGCATTATTCTGTCAATATTGTAGGCAAAGTTATCCAACTTGTCAATCTGATGTACCTTGTTACTATAAATAAGTATTGAAAGTTTCAATTGAATATCTCAAGCGATAATT
Organism: Ruditapes philippinarum; assembly: GCF_026571515.1. NCBI lineage: Eukaryota > Metazoa > Mollusca > Bivalvia > Venerida > Veneridae > Ruditapes > Ruditapes philippinarum. The sequence continues at coordinate 26,948 of NW_026857424.1, read as the reverse complement.
GAGATATTTGACTTTACAAAAAACTTTAATCAAAATTTCTTAGTAAAAAAGGGGCATAATTCTGTCAATATTGTAGGCAGAGTTATCCAACTTGTCAATCTGATGTACCTTGTTACTATAAATAAGTATTGAAAGTTTCAATTGAATATCTCAAGCAATAATTCAGATATTTGACTTTACAAAAAACTTTAACCAAAATTTCTAAGTAAAAAAGGGACATAATTCTGTCAATATTGTAGGCAGAGTTATCCAACTTGTCAATCTGATGTACCTTGTTACTATAAATAAGTATTGTAAGTTTCAATTGAATATCTCAAGTAATAATTGAGATATTTGACTTTACAAAAAACTTTAACCAACGCAGACGCCGACGCGGACGCTGACGCCGACGCCGGGGCGACTACAATAGCTCTCATATTCTTCGAATAGTCGAGCTAAAAAACAAGCAATTATCATAGTATTGCAAGCAATCCATAAGTCCCCTACCGGTAAGAACCCCATCAACATTCTGAAGGGCCATTGGCCATTCACTTATGTTTCAATTTTTCTCTATTTTAAGTAAATTTGTTGGAAAAGTTCTTTAAAAGTGATCACAGAAAACAGTTTTTATGAACAGACAGACAGACGGACTGAAGGACACTCAAAAGTTAATATTTGAAACATCCCTGTTACCAAAATATAACATTTTAAAAGCAGGAGGAGATAACTCTTGAATTAAAGATGCAATTTCATAAATTTTTTTTAGCTCTTTTTGACTAATCACAAATATTGTTATATTTGCCATGTTTTAAGCCTATTTGTTGCCAAGGCAACTGATATTTTTTCAAAATAGGAAGAACAGATAAGACATGCATAATCTCAACACTGCTATCTACCCATATGTCAAGTTTCATAAAAATATTTCCAGTACTTTTTGAGATATCACTGGATTCAGTTTATGTGTAAAATTTGCCATATTTTCAGTCTATGTGTTGCCATAGCAACCAGAATTTTCAACATAGGAAGAAAAGAAAAAGACGTGCATAATCTCAAGACTGCCATCTACCCATATGTCAAGTTTCATAAAAATACATCATACATCTAACCCAGTGTGTTGCACAAGGGCTCAAACATACATACATAAATACATACATACATACATAAATACATACATACATACATACTACATACATACATACATACATACATACATACATACATACATACATACAAACATATATACATACATACATACATACATACATACATACATACATAGTATTTTAAATTGTATTGCTGTAATTAGTTATTAGTTTTTATATCATTGTAAAACGGTAAATACCACATTTTTAATTGATTGCCTCATAGTGTTGTTCTTATTATGTCGTAGATTAGTTATGTGAATGCTGTTTTAGTATTCAAATTTTATTCCTGTAATAAGTTATTAGTTATATCATTGTAACGTGCCTTTGAACATGTATATGGAAATGGCACTATATAAGTTTGGTAAATAATAATAATAACAATAATAATAATAATCATATCTAACCCAGTTTGTTGCACAAGGGCTTAAAAAAGTACAATACTTGTCTAACCCAGCTTGTTGCACAAATGCTCTTGGGTATTGTGTCTAAAATAGAAATAAATGACTTAATTTTTCTTAATCAAATGCTCTTCAAAATGGCGGACGATGGTAAACAATCAGCTCGTTATATGTAAATCTGTTCGCTATAAAAACTCCTGATACAAGGAACTAATTCGCTATATGCTTACAAGGAACTCCGGATATAAGGAACAGATTTTGAATGTCCCGATGAGTTCGTTGTAAGCCGAGTTTACTGTACATACATACATACATGCATACATACATACATACATACATACATACATACATACATACATACATACATACATACATTAGAATACATACAATAGAATACATACATTAGAATTAGTGATGGAAATCGGATGAAATTTGTCCCAATCGATCATCAGTTCAGTCGGATAGGACATAATCGATAACTTTTCAAATAAAGTCGCGTTAAAAAGAAATAGGGAAGTAACATTTCTTCCCGAGGCACTTGGACTATTAGCAATAGCAACTGGATTCAGTTTATGTGTAAAATTTGCCATATTTTCAGTCTATGTGTTGCCATAGCAACCAGAATTTTCAACATAGGAAGAAAAGAAAAAGACGTGCATAATCTCAAGACTGCCATCTACCCATATGTCAAGTTTCATAAAAATATTTCCAGGACTTTTTGCTTTATCACTGGATCCAGTTTATGTGTAAAATTTGCCATATTTTCAGCCTATTTATTGCCATAGCAACCAGAATTTCAACATAGGAAGAAAAGAAAAAGACGTGCATAATTCCAAGACTGCCATCTACCCATATGTCAAGTTTCATTAAAATATTTCCAGTACTTTTTGCGTTATTTATGTGTAAAATTTGCCATATTTTCAGCCTATTTGTTGCCATAGCAACCAGAATTTTCAACATAGGAAGAAAAGAAAAAGACGTGCATAATCTCCATACTGCCATCTATCTATATACCAAGTTTCATAAAAATATTTTCAGTACTTTTCAAGTTATCGCAGGATCCAGTTTTGTGGACGGACGGACGGACAGACAGACGGCCGGACAGACGGACGGAGGGTAAACCGGTAGGGGACTAAAAACCCAGAAGTAGCTTGAATAATGGCAATTGCGCTTTTAGCTTTCTTTTAAATAAAATCCTTTTTGTTACTTTAACTTAGTATCACAAAGCGCTTTATGACCAAGATGACACCACCCATCGAAATGAAAAGTTCATGTGAACAAATCATATTTTCTGTGATAGTAAACTTCGTTAAGAATAAAAATAATTGAGAAACATTGACCAAAAATGTTATTCGTTAATTTAACACAAATGACACATGGTTATCATGCGAAGGAATTAAGTTAAAGTAGCGACTAAAAGTTGCACATTTTCGTCTACTGAAGTTTTTTGGTGCCCATCCTTATGACAATACAGTCGACTCTCGTTATCTCGAAGTCTTCAGGACCGTCAAAAAAATATCGAGATAACGAAATGTCGAGATAAACGTATGAGGATTTGAACCTGTCAAAAAACTAATTTTTACAGAAGACACGCGCATACCTTATAAGTCAAATAAGTACGATGTTTCATTATCTGGTGTCAATCCTTATAATAAAAATTAACAATTTGTTACATAATTTAACGGATGTTTACCAGCGGAAATACAGCATTTAGGTGCCATATGATTGACACATAGTGAGGTTTACTCAGTTATACACCACTAAAACAAAAACTTTGTTTTCTACCGTTGTTAGATTCTCAGACAACTTTATATTATCATCTGCCTCCAACATTTTCCCGATGTGTATATATAATGTATTTATATTCATACTATTGCATGGGCTTTTAAAGTAATAATGAATTAAATACAGTGTTCGTATGTTTTATACACATGGTTCATACCAAATTCTCAAATCAAAATTCAAGGACTTTTCAAGGAAAAATTGTCATTTTCAAGGCATTTTTTTCCCGATTGATCTTATTTAAAATTATACTTTTACAACCATATCTGTGATAAACATTTTTATTGCAATTGATCTTATTTAAAATTATACTTTTACAACCATATCTGTGATATAAAACATGTAAATAAAACATGTGTATTTCAATTTAAGATTCAAATGACTAGAATTGCAAAACAGTGACTATATTTAGAAAATCTGCACAGTCAGTAGAATATATGAACACCAAAACTGTAACATATAGGTGATTGAGTAAATTCGCACAACTCTATCTAGTTTTTCCTTTCTTTTTTGGATTTCTCTTCCAATTTCCTCAACTTCCTTTTCTTTGAAGCCCTTTCTTAGAATGTTTGATTCAGTCACAAATGTTATTTTTCCAGTTTTCTCAGCCTTTTCCAACAGTTTTTCAGATTTTTCTTCTAGAATGGTGATATCAGTTTGAAGTCTTGCCTTCTTTTTCTTGAGATCTTTGAAATGAACGGAGATATTCCTGCTTGATTACTGGACACACAGGGGACATTTTCTTGATTACTAGAAGTGGGTGGGGGTGGTATTGTCATGTCATGCACAGTTTCCGTTGTGGATTGGGATGGCACAATGTTATTATTTGAATCAGATCTACTGCAATTTTCAGTTTTGACATTTATAGTTCCTTCCTGTCTGACAAATGCAAGGCCACACTTTGTCAATGACGACTTGATGTCTAGATTTTTTAGGTGCTTTGCACCCCTCGCATGCGATGTTAATGCACTCTCTCCCATTTGCGACAAATCGATGGTTTTCATACACATGGTACATTGTGCTTTTCGTGGGTCTTGTATAACTTGTTTTACCCAACTGTATTGTTGAAGCCATTTGAGCTGAAACGTACATTTCTTAGTGTATTTTCCCATTTTTTACTTCGCAATGGAAGCCGACATTTTGTACACAATTTGCGATGACGTCATACACAAGTGCTTGTTAAAATCCGTGCCAAAACCGTAACGCTGGCTAAACACTACTAAAACAGATCCAAATGGGCGCACTCGATCGGGCTGCCTTCGTTCACATGTCCGATTTGTAGCGGAAAATTTGCCTGACCTAACATATTATATGTAAATCTGTTCGCTATAAAAACTCCTGATACAAGGAACTAATTCGCTATATGCTTACAAGGAACTCCGGATATAAGGAACAGATTTTGAATGTCCCGATGAGTTCGTTATAAGCCGAGTTTACTGTACATACATACATACATGCATACATACATACATACATACATACATACATACATACATACATACATACATACATACATACATACATACATACATACATACATACATACATTAGAATACATACAATAGAATACATACATTAGAATACATACATTAGAATACAAATATATCATTTTTTTGTACAGTGGCTGCCATACTCCTGGCTACACAGCCAATATCATATCTAACCCAGTGTGTTGCACAAGGGCTCAAACATACATACATAAATACATACATAAATACATACATACATACATACTACATACATACATACATACATACATACATACATACATACATACATACATACAAACATATATACATACATACATACATACATACATACATACATACAAACATATATACATACATACATACATACATACCTACATACATACATAGTATTTTAAATTGTATTGCTGTAATTAGTTATTAGTTTTTATATCTATTATCAGTAAGAAAACGACGCAGTTGGACGGCACAGGCCGAGAAAGACTTTTCGATGGATTTTAAGTATGAAATAGATTTGTCCGCAGAATTGAATAAGAAACCAAGCAAGACAGGCATCACTGTCAAACTGGACCAAATGCCTAGTCTGAAAGACAAGTGGGGGTCTTTGTCCGTTGACAATATAAAAGACAAAATATGGACCCTGGCTAAAAGAAAACAAAAATTGAATTGCTGAGGAAAAAAATGTATTCAATTTTGTTATGATTTGGACTGGACCCCTAGGGTTAGCTGATAAAGGGTCCAGTCTGGACTATGTGTCCCTAAAGTAAAAAAAAAATCATAAATAGTAAAAAAAGAAAAGAAAATAATCAATAAATAGAAAAAATATTAGATGATTTTTGTTGCAATTTTGTGTATATTGTTGATTTATTTATTTTTGTTATATTTTTGTTATGATTTGGACGGAACCCCTAGGGTTAAATGATAAAGGGTTCAGTCAAGACTTCATGTCTATAAAGCAATGAACTTTTTCCCTTGCATGTCTGTAGGCCTCATCGTGGCGCAAGGGTGAACACATAATCGCATTTCGTAACTCGTATTTGCAATTATGTGGCCAACTACAGACGTATTATATATTAAATGAAGAGCCACTGTCTTACACACTGGGGTAACATAGTTTGAAATATATTGTTAAAATGAAGAGCCACTGTCTTATTACATCCTGGGGTAACATAGTTTGAAAACCTTTTGTCATCGTCGGGGTCGAGGTAATGCATACTACCATGACTATGAGTCCGTCTGTGTGCAATGTGTGTGGTAAACTACAGACGTATTATACATTAAATGAAGAGCCAATGTCTTACACACTGGGGTAACATAGTTTGAATTATATTGTTAAAATGAAGAGCCACTGTCTTATTACATCCTGGGGTAACATAGTTTGAAAACCTTTTGTCATCGTCGGGGTCGAGGTAATGCATACTACAATGACTATGAGACCGTCTGTGTGCAGTGTAAGTCTGTCAATATGCATATGTCTCCAGTGTCTTGCTCATGTATATATCTCGAAGAAATCGAAGAGCCATGGTGTGTGACACCCCGGGGTAGCATTGTTTGAAAAATTATATGTTAAAATGAAGAGCCACTGTCAGACACCCTGGGGCAGCACCTTCCAGCCCCGGTGCGAGCCAGGTGTCTTGCTTATGTATATACCTCGAAGAAATCGAACAGCGACTGTGTGTGACACCCCGGGGTACCATTGAACTATTTTATGTTAAAATGAAGAGCCACTGTCAGACACCCTGGGGCAGCATCATTCCAGCCCCGATGCGAGCCAGGTGTCTTGCTTATGTATATATCTCGAAGAAATCGAAGAGCCACTGTGAGACACCCTGGGGTAGCATTGTTTGAAATATTAAATGTAAAAATTAAGAGCCACTGTCAGACACCCTTGGGGCAGCACCATTCCAGCCCCAGTGCGAGCCAGGTGTCTTGCTCATGTATATATCTCGAAGAAATCGAAGAGCCACGGTGTGTGACACCCCGGGGTAGCATTGTTTGAAATATTATATGTTAGCGATAGGTTTTATAACCTTTTGGATTTTCAAGGCATTTTACCGAAATTCAAGGGGGTTTACTGAAATTCAAGGACAATTTTAGTGTTTTTTCAAGGCAACCCTGAATTCAAGGACTTTTCAAGGTTGAAACCAAATTCAAGGACTTTTCAAGGCCCGTGCGAACCATGATACATAACGAAAAATTCACTCATGTTCGACATAAGTCAATCAACACACTAATTAGATTAACAATTATTTCAAAACACATTGACTTGTTACAAACATATCATCATCAATAATAATTATGACACGCGCTTTGAGCGATAACCATCCGCTTTGTGTCTTTCACACCTCTGCAGGAGGGGGCAGACGAACAATTATTTGTCGAGATAAACAAAGGATTATAGTGTGAAAATAACTATTGGGACTGAAATATCACATCGAGATACTGAAAAAATCGAAATAAAAATATCGAGATAAAGAAATATATTCAATATAGATAAAGAAGGGGAAAAAACGGGACTTTCAGAATTTGATCGAGATAACGAAATATCGAGAAAAGCGATGTCGAGATAACGATAGTTGACTGTATTCAAATCCTAACAGACTTTGATTCAAACTTGAAATATGTATTATTAATTTAAACATCACTGACTGTGAAGAAAGTCAACAAGGTCAAGCTCCAGCACAATTGAACGGGCAGACGGGATCTGTTGCTGAAGTTGCTGTTGCTTAGGTGTTGTACCTAGTGCATGACTATTGTGCACTATTGATTCCAGGATAAATATCAAAATACATATTGCTTTTGTTTATTTTATACTTCTCAGGCTGTCCAGCACCTTCTGACAAAAAATTAGGGCAAATTTTAGGGCAATTTTTAAGAAATTTTAGGGCTAAAATTAGGAATTTTAGGGTAAATAAAAGAAATTTTAGGGCTAAAATTTGAAATTTTATATCTAAATTATGACCTCAAAAGACCATGATATGGGCTCAACTTTGCATATTTGACACAAATGTAACTCACAAATAATGCTCTAGTTCGGTTATAGCAAAGGTGTTACCAGTGTTCTAAAGTCACCAGTGAATAAATAGATTCACTGGTCAATTGCCTTTCAAAAGAGCTGAAAAACTACATCAAAACATATCTAGAATGAAAAAATTTTCGAAGTTATAAGTATCCCTGAACAACCAATATTCAATTAGTTAAGCTTATATAAATAGCCAATAATAAATGGAAGGGAAATTATGCTTTAAATTTATTTTAGCTATAAATGCATTTCTTATCAATATTTATTCGTTTTAAGGTTGGTACATTTTCAACAAGTCTTGATCTTATTTAAAAAACAATAAAACAATATGACCCACTCAAGTCTTTCCCAGGAATATTTAAACTTGTATTCAAACAGCAGGGTATACACCTATGAAGAATTTGTTCAAGATAAATCAGGCTACTAAAAATTGTAGAAAATTTCACAACAGTGTCAGTTTTTTCAATGATTTTCAACAGTATTTTTTTCCAATTTTAAAAAAAACTTACACTATATGTTATAACATATGTTCAGTACAAAAAGGGCAACTGAAGGTGTCACTTCTTAGTATGCTAATTGGGTAGCAAAATGGTTAAATCATCCAATCATTACTGTCAGTTTATCTTACCCACTTTATAAGAAGCAAATATGGAAACTTGTCTAGATCTGCCAGCTGGTATCACTTACAACTGTTCTACAGTCATCACTTGAAAATAACTATACTATAAATTATGATTTTATTAATAAGGACCCCTACATAAAGTCTGATGAAATTTAATGGTACATCATGTAAATAGTTGCTTTAAATACATCTAAGACTGAGGTAAATGGTAAAACTCTGTAGCCAATAAAAATGTAACTTCCTTGAAAAAAAAATTTATCACAATTTTAAACAGGTGACTATTTTGATATTAGTCAAAGTCGTACAATTTTCATTTTGTTCCATTTAAAACAAACATTTTCTTGTTATTTTCTGATAACATCTGACAGTCAAATATAGCATTTCTGCAGGAGTTGAAGTAAATACATTTGACTTTATGCAATTTAGTCAGACATGACATAAGCTCCACTGACTGTGTTCGAATTTAGGTTGTGATTGAAACATGGTTGTTTTCGGATATGTTAATCACAAAAGATAAAAAAATAGGAATTTAAGTGAAAAAATAGGGCATTTTTAGGAATTCCCTTTGAATTTTTCCTTTTTTTAGGAATTTTAGCCAAACTGAAAAAAATTAGGACTTTTTAGGAATTTTAGGGACGCTGGACAGCCTGCAGACATTTTCACAAAAAATCTTACGATTTATCTTAAGTTTTTCACTTACGATAATCGTAAGTTAAATCTTAAGTCATTTTCACAAAGCCACTCGTAAGTTAAAATTTTATCTTAAGATAAAAAATTCACTTATGATAAATCTTATGACAAAAACATCCCTAGCAACGTTCATTTGATAGTGATGTGCATGCTCTATATTTGATTCCGGTTTTAAAATCAAGTAATCAAGAGCTTGAAATATCTATTGAACACAATCAAATATCAATAAGAACAAAAAAATGATTCAAACTGATATAATTTACTGTATATCAGTATATCTTGATTGAAGATAATTATATATATCTAAAAGATTCAGAAGGAAGGTCTACTATGTTATTAATAAATAAAAAGGTGCCACTAGTACATGCTGGCAATGAAATCGAACTCACCAATTGTACAAATTATAAGTTTTCAATAATACTACAGTCTAGTTCACATTTAAACTATTCATAACCCTCTCCATCGTGACGTCATCAAGTCATGACGTCACAAATGTATATGTTGAAAAATAATTATACCTCAATTTGTGTTATTTATAGCATACTGTTTGCTAATATTTATTTGTCCTCCAACTTTTTGTTTGTTTTTATTCAGTTTAGGTAAAAGATACACGATATTTTACCCTTAAGAGAGAAAAAATTACACTTACGAAAGGGGAAGACCTATCATAAAGTTACGACAGATTTTGCACTTAAGATTTTCTTAAGATTTTTTGTGAAAAGGAGATTTATCGTAAGATTTCACATACGATAAAAAATTGTCGTAAGATTTTTTGTGAAAATGTCTGCTGACTTCTCAATAAAATATGTAATTCTGAGAAGAAAAAAAAAATTGTTTTAATATTTTCCTTTATTGTTATAGGGTTGTAAAAACCGCATATGAGTGGCCCAAAATGTGGTAAGTGTTGTAACTTGCTATGAATGCGGAAAGCCAAGATGTCTGTATGTTAAACAAGAGGGCCATGATGGCCCTTTATCGCTCACCTGAATATGACTGGATTTTTTTTTGTAAGAAAATTAATATTGATATGTTATATTTGATCAATATGGATCTGTTAACTTCAACCATTACCATATGTTCTAATATGTTCAAAGAAAGACATATTGGAAAGGTTTAGTTACTGTAAACCTTGTAATTTTTTCACTATTATTTCTGAATCCTTTGTTTTGGATTCATGATATGTGTGAACATCATTACATAAAAAAAAATATACAAAAATTATATGCAATAACAAAACTGTTAAAAATGTGATAATATTTGATAATGAATTTCAAAATAAATAAGAAGTGCTATGTTTTAGTTACATAAAGATTAATGATATAAAAGATTTTGCAACAGATTTTTCCAATTCATTTTTTTGTCTCATGAATAAATAAAAAATGCTAAAAATATTTTTTGACAATATCAAGAAATTACACATTTGATAGATAAATCATAAGTCTATATTATTTTAAGGTCACTAAGGGACTGCGTCTAAGGCAAAGGTTCCACTAACACTCCAAATTCATGGGTGAAAACAAGCTCCAATGACAGTTGTGAAAAGGTAAAAGAATTTTTCCTTATATATTATATGTAAAATTTGACTCATCCTTACATATTGAATATAAAATTTGACCCTTGGATGGAAAATTTTATGGGCCAAAATGAACATAACTGAAATTTCAGGGGTCAAAACCTGTTTCAAGGTTCAAATGAAACCCTGGTTTAAGGTGTATTTTCACATCGCCCAGCTGCCGATAAGGGGCATTATCTTGTTTGCTCTGAATGTCATATGATCATTTGTTGTTATATTTGTAACTTTCAGTGTTCCATTAAAGCCAAAGTTGTTTCCATATCATCGACAACAGAAGTTAACACCAGGTATGGACAACGTCAAGTTCAAAAGGTAACAGTTGTGGAAGACACAAAGCCCTGTGGCAACAGCATGTGGACAAATTGAGACCTAAATGCTACTACAGCATTGAAAACGTTATCTCGACATACTTTCAGGTAAACTCACAAGTGTGCACTTATTATTCAAGGGATTTCCAATCGTGAACCAAATACAATGATGCAAAAAAACTTTTTTACACTGCAGATCTTTTATCCTTCTTTAAGCGTGTCAGGTACACAAACCAGTTCCAGTCATCAAAAAAAATTAGGGTCAAGCATATTTTTAAGTAGGGTAAGGTTAGGCTAACAAATCTTAATTTTTTTAGGCCTCACATTTTTTTTTTATAAGCCGACTGCCTACCTTGAAAATTAAAGTCCAACCAAAATGAAACATAGAAAAGATTTGTTGTGCACCACGTTTTTTTCACTTGGGATTATAATAAAAAAAGCATATGCATCAACAAGTATGTACTAATTAATACTAAGGATTTAATAGAATTTGCTTTATAATTGTCAAAGACGTGTGTTTTCTTTTCCAGAGTGAATTACAGCTATCAACAACGTCAAAGACAAGCTTTAAACCTATAGAGGAGTTTGATATTGTTGAAGTAGATGACAGTGTTGACAACGTCATCAAGTCTCTAGGCACTGTTATTTCTTGTGCTTTAAAAATTATTTCAAAGTGTGTCAGTTGCAATAAATCTTTGGACACTGACACAAGCAGTGCTATTGTTAGATGTCTGCATTGTTCTTCAAAACAGAAAGTTTCTCAAACAAGATTGACGAGACAACTAAACTTGCAGCTCGATTCAAATCAGAAAGTTCAGAAATTTGTAGTGTTCAACGAAGTCTTAAACACATTCATATTGAAATACAGTTTAAAGACATTTAACAATGATGAACTAGAGAATTACATCCTTAATGCTAATGAACTAGAACTTAAACACAATAGTAATTCTGAATTGCTGAGGAAAAAAATGTATTCAATTTTGTTATGATTTGGACTGGACCCCTAGGGTTAGCTGATAAAGGGTCCAGTCTGGACTACGTGTCCCTAAAGTAAAAAAAAAATCATAAATAGTAAAAAAAGAAAGAAAATAATCAATAAATAGAAAAAATATTAGATGATTTTTGTTGGAATTGTGTATATATTGTTGATTCATTTATTTTTGTTATATTTTTGTTATGATTTGGACCGGACCCCTAGGGTTAAATGATAAAGGGTCCGGTCTGGACTACGTGTCCCTAAAGTAAAAAAAAAAAACAATCATAAATAGTAAAAAAAGAAAGAAAATAATCAATAAATAGAAAAAATATTAGATGATTTTTGTTGGAATTGTGTATATATTGTTGATTTATTTATTTTTGTTATATTTTTGTTATGATTTGGACCGGACCCCTAGGGTTAAATGATAAAGGGTTCAGTCAAGACTTCATGTCTATAAAGCAATGAACTTTTTCCCTTGCATGTCTGTAGGCCTCATCGTGGCGCAAGGGTGAACACATAATCGCATTTCGTAACTCGTATTTGCAATTATGTGGCCAACTACAGACGTATTATATATTAAATGAAGAGCCACTGTCTTACACACTGGGGTAACATAGTTTGAAATAAATTGTTAAAATGAAGAGCCACTGTCTTACACACTGGGGTAACTTTGTTTGAAATATATTGTTAAAATGAAGAGCCACTGTCTTATTACATCCTGGGGTAACATAGTTTGAAACCCTTTTGTCATCGTCGGGGTCGAGGTAATGCATACTACTATGTCTATGACTAGGCCTCATCGTGGTGCAAGGGTGAACACATAATCGCATTTCGTAACTCGTATTTGCAATTATTTGGCCAACAACAGACGTATTATATATGAAATGAAGAGCCACTGTCTTACACACTGGGTAACTTTGTTTGAATTATATTGTTAAAATGACGAGCCACTGTCTTATTACATCCTGGGGTAACATAGTTTGAAAACCTTTTGTCATCGTCGGGGTCGAGGTAATGTATACTACCATGACTATGAGTCCGTCTGTGTGCAATGTATGTGGCAAACTACAGACATATTATACATTAAATGAAGAGCCACTGTCTTACACACTGGGGTAACATAGTTTGAAATATATTGTTAAAATGAAAGCCACTGTCTTACACACTGGGGTAACATAGTTTGAAATATATTGTTAAAATGAAGAGCCACTGTCTTATTACAAATGGGGTAACATAGTTTGAAAACCTTTTGTCATCGTCGGGGTCGAGGTAATGCATACTACCATGACTATGAGTCCGTCTGTGTGCAATGTGTGTGGTAAACTACAGACGTATTATACATTAAATGAAGAGCCAATGTCTTACACACTGGGGTAACATAGTTTGAATTATATTGTTAAAATGAAGAGCCACTGTCTTATAACATCCTGGGGTAACATAGTTTGAAAACCTTTTGTCATCGTCGGGGTCGAGGTAATGCATACTACAATGACTTTGAGACCGTCTGTGTGCAGTGTAAGTCTGTCAATATGCATATGTCTCCAGTGTCTTGCTCATGTATATATCTCGAAGAAATCGAAGAGCCATGGTGTGTGACACCCCGGGGTAGCATTGTTTGAAAAATTATATGTTAAAATGAAGAGCCACTGTCAGACACCCTGGGGCAGCACCTTCCAGCCCCGGTGCGAGCCAGGTGTCTTACTTATGTATATACCTCGAAGAAATCGAAGAGCCACTGTGTGTGACACCCCGGGGTAGCATTGAACTATTTTATGTTAAAATGAAGAGCCACTGTCAGACACCCTGGGGCAGCATCATTCCAGCCCCGATGCGAGCCAGGTGTCTTGCTTATGTATATACCTCGAAGAAATCGAAGAGCCACTGTGAGACACCCTGGGGTAGCATTGAACTATTTTATGTTAAAATGAAGAGCCACTGTCAGACACCCTTGGGGCAGCACCATTCCAGCCCCAGTGCGAGCCAGGTGTCTTGCTCATGTATATATCTCGAAGAAATCGAAGAGCCACGGTGTGTGACACCCCGGGGTAGCATTGTTTGAAATATTATATGTTAGCGACAGGTTTTATACCCTTTTGGATTTTCAAGGCATTTTACCGAAATTCAAGGGGGTTTACTGAAATTCAAGGACAATTTTAGTGTTTTTTCAAGGCAACCCTGAATTCAAGGACTTTTCAAGGTTGAAACCAAATTCAAGGACTTTTCAAGGCCCGTGCGAACCATGATACATAACGAAAAATTCACTCATGTTCGACATAAGTCAATCAACACACTAATTAGATTAACAATTATTTCAAAACACATTGACTTGTTACAAACATATCATCATCAATAATAATTATGACACGCGCTTTGAGCGATAACCATCCGCTTTGTGTCTTTCACACCTCTGCAGGAGGGGGCAGACGAACAATAATAATTATTATTTGTCGAGATAAACAAAGGATTATAGTGTGAAAATAACTATTGGGACTGAAATATCACATCGAGATACTGAAAAAATCGAAATAAAAATATCGAGATAAAGAAATATATTCAATATAGATAAAGAAGGGGAAAAAACGGGACTTTCAGAATTTGATCGAGATAACGAAATATCGAGAAAAGCGATGTCGAGATAACGATAGTTGACTGTATTCAAATCCTAACAGACTTTGATTCAAACTTGAAATATGTATTATTAATTTAAACATCACTGACTGTGAAGAAAGTCAACAAGGTCAAGCTCCAGCACAATTGAACGGACAGACAGAATCTGTTGCTGAAGTTGCTGAGCAACAGCAGGTATTTAGGTGTTGTACCTAGTGCATGACTATTGTGCACTATTGATTCCAGGATAAATATCAAAATACATATTGCTTTTGTTTATTTTATACTTCTCAATAAAATATGTAATTCTGAGAAGAAGAAAAAAATTGTTTTAATATTTTCCTTTATTGTTATAGGGTTGTCAAAACCGCATATGAGTGGCCCAAAATGTGGTAAGTGTTGTAACTTGCTATGAATGCGGAAAGCCAAGATGTCTGTATGTTAAACAAGAGGGCCATGATGGCCCTTTATCGCTCACCTGAATATGACTGGGGTTTTTTTTTGTAAGAAAATTAATATTGATATGTTATATTTGATCAATATGGATCTGTTAACTTCAACCATTACCATATGTTCTAATATGTTCAAAGAAAGACATATTGGAAAGGTTAAGTTACTGTAAACCTTGTAATTTTTTCACTATTATTTGTGAATCCTTTGTTTTGGATTCATGATATGTGTGAACATCATTACATAAAAGAAAATATACAAAAATTATATGCAATAACAAAACTGTTAAAAATGTGATAATATTTGATAATGATTTTCAAAATAAATAAGAAGTGCTATGTTTTAGTTACATAAAGATTACTGGTATAAAAGTTTTTGCAACAGATTTTTCCAATTCATTTTTTTTGTCTCATGAATAAATAAAAATTGCTAAAAATATTTTTTGACAATATCAAGAAATTACACATTTGATAGATAAATCATAAGTCTATATTATTTTAAGGTCACTAAGGGACTGCGTTTAAGGCAAAGGTTCCACTAACACTCCAAATTCATGGGTGAAAACAAGCTCCAATGACAGTTGTGAAAAGGCAAAAGAATTTTTCCTTATATATTATTTGTAAAATTTGACTCATCCTTACATATTGTATATAAAATTTGACCCTTGGATGGAAATTTTTACGGGCCAAAATGAACATAACTGAAATTTCAGGGGTTAAAACCTGTTTCAAGGTTCAAATGAAACCCTGGTTTAAGGCGTATTTTCACATCGCCCAGCTGCCGATAAGGCGCATTATCTTGTTTGCTCTGAATGTCATATGATCATTTGTTGCTATATTTGTAACTTTCAGTGTTCTATTAAAGCCAAAGTTGTTTCCATATCAACGACAACAGAAGTTAACACCAAGTATGGACAACGTCAAGTTCAAAAGGTAACAGTTGTGGAAGACACAAAGCCCTGTGGCAACAGCATGTGGACAAATTGAGACCTAAATGCTACTACAGCATTGAAAACGTTACCTCGACATACTTTCAGGTAAACTCACAAGTGTGCACTTATTATTCAAGGGCTTTCCAATCATCAACCAAATACAATGATGCAAAAAAACTTTTTTACACTGTAGATATTTTTATCCTTCTTTAAGCGTGTCAAGTACACAAACCAGTTCCAGTCATCAAAAAAATTAGGGTCAAGCATATTTTTGCGACGGACGCGCCCTCAGGCGCGTTCAGAGCTAAGTCATCTACACATGGGATTTCGTCGGCTACAATCGCGGAAGGTGTCCTCAACCGATTAACAGCCCAAGAAATAGTACATGAATTTGATCCTTTAAAACTCCCATACTTTGTCGGGATATCTTAATATCTTCCATATTTAGCCTTTTCAGTTTCAAATGAAGTTATCCAAGTTAAAATGTGAACGTATATGAATGATAAAAACGTTGTAGTCCCGTAGTATTATTGCGCAATATGCAAATTACTGCCGAAACGATTTACCGCTGTCGAAAAAGTAGGACAGCAAATTATACTATAATAAAGGTGTTAGCTCTGAGTTCCAAGAAATTATTAGTAAGAAATAAATATTTCTACATTATACAAAACATTATTTTTAACAAATCAAAAGTTTTTCGTGACTCTAGAATTACTCGCGCATTAATAAAAGAAGAACTATTTTCGTGACTAATACCGCGCGGGTTTAGCTGAATATTCAGCAGTTATTAATAAATTAGATACAGTACAATGGTTAGTATAAATATCTATTTTTGAAAATGCATGTAACAAGAGAGTTATTCAACACTTGACCACCATGTTGTCTTTCATGGTAATCTTTATTGAAGGAAGTTATAATATCAGTTCTACTTCCGATTATTGTGGTTTGTTTACATATTTTTCTAGGTCACGATATGAGTTAACCATCGCTATTCTAAAAATAGATTCTTCTTCACCTGTAGGCGATTAGGGATGTAATAAACCAGCGGATTACATGCAATAAGTATAGAAATTCTATACAATTGTAAGAAGCAAACAAGTCGAAAATGGAATATAGTGTGAAATTGAAAAGGACAACTAAACACTGTAGTGCTTAAGTGACATTTAAATTAAACTAAAAAATGATGTGCTCTCCAGGCCTCTTGTAAAATAAAAATATAAAACATACACTATTAATTGCTGATGATTTTAACCAAAAATATTTTTAATGAGACATATCCAAGAGAAATAAAAATACAGATGACATATTTTATTGTCTATATGCCCACTATGATAACACGAAGCAATTTTAAATAGCATCCTCACATGTATAATGTATTATGCTTGAAGTTTATTTGCATGGTTTTATTTTAGAAATATTTCGTTAACAGTTTTTTCTTCTTTTTACATATCATTTCTTGGAATAAATCGATAAGGACACTGATTTACAAGTTTGACCAGAGTTTTTAGCCATAAATTTCATTCTGTATTTAAATGCTTTAAAGTAGAAAATCTGAATTATATCAGTTTGTAATATAAATCCGTGGTTTGGGACACAAAATATATTGCTCTACAAATCTCGAACTTGTACGGAACAAATTTTCTCTGTTATATATTTTGTGTTTTGTTTTTGTTGGTTTTTTTTTCTAAAAAAAGCCTTAATGTCTCTCCAGTTGCATGTCCGTCGCATTCAGTGCTGCAGCACTTTGATTAAGTAGGGTAGGGTTAGGCTAACAAATCTTAATTTTTTTAGGCCTCACATTTTTTTTTATAAGCCGACTGCTTACCTTGAAAATTAAAGTCCAACCAAAATGAAACATAAAAAAGGTTTGTTGTGCACCATGTTTTTTCACTTGGGATTATAATAAAAAAAGCATATCCATCAACAAGTATGTACTAATTAATACTAAGGATTTAATAGAATTTGCTTTATAATTGTCAAAGATGTGTGTTTTCTTTTCCAGAGTGAATTACAGCTATCAACAACGTCAAAGACAAGCTTTAAACCTATAGAGGAGTTTGATATTGTTGAAGGAGATGACAGTGTTGACAACGTCATCAAGTCTGTAGGCACTGTTATTTCTTGTGCTTTAAAAATTATTTCAAAGTGTGTCAGATGCAATAAATCTTTGGACACTGACACAAGCAGTGCTATTGTTAGATGTCTGCATTGTTCTGCAAAACAGAAAGTTTCTCAAACAAGATTGACGAGACAACTAAACTTGCAGCTCGATTCAAATCAGAAAGTTCAGAAATTTGTAGTGTTCAACGAAGTCTTAAACACATTCATATTGAAATACAGTTTAAAGACATTTAACAATGATGAACTAGAGAATTACATCCTTAATGCTAATGAACTAGAACTAAAACACAATAGTAATTCTGATGTAGTTTTAAACTTGGATGTAAATGACAAGCTGACAGTGCAAACACAGGAATGTATACAATAATCTCATCAGCTTATGGGTAAGAAAACCCAGGAGTTTGTCAGAATGTGTAAAGTGACACTCATGCTCCTATTCAGTCTTCGCCTTAATTTTTATCTAGCACTAGCCAAGCCGAACTAGCAACTAACAATTTTTATTACATGGAACCAATTTTCACTAGCCCGCACCAAATGATACAATTTGCATAAAAAATACACTTGCATGTTTTTATAGACCATAAAACAAATAGACCATTTATTCACATGGAAAATACAAGGTCCTCTGTCATTTCTATGTCGTCATCATCACTTTATGCATCGTCATCACGATCTGTGTCTCTTACTTATGGACAAGGTAGGTTTCTTCAAAGAGGCAGCATGAAGTACCAAAATATACCCAAATATACAAATATACCCAAGTTGACTAATATACTATAAGTAATATATTTTTTCACTAAAAATGAATACAATACCGTATTGTTTCCATTTATCGCCCCCGGGGCGTTGCAAAAACGGAAACGGGGGGGCGTTAATTAGAAGCACATTTGCATAAAATGAAAATTAATTTTATGTTTAAAAATATCTAAAAATCTCCTAACTATTTTAGTCCTATAAACCCCTTGTTCACGTACGATAAATAAGCAGGACAAAATTATTGTAGACAATACGGTAGTCCACTTTGTCAAGTATTGATTTTTCCTGCTTTGGCGGGAAATTATGATGTAACACACATCAGTTTACCTGTGTGTAAAAAACTTGATTTAATGATTTAATCAATACACAATGGAAGGTTGCACTTCTAAGAAAACGTACACGAATTCATTCAAACTGGAAGTTGAATGTTACTTGGAAGTTACAACAGTTATTTTTTTTCTGTTTATTTTTTTAAATACACTTCGGATATTAAAATTTTCAAGTCAGGTAAGATTTTTTTTTTCATTTTTCACCCAGGGGGCGCTTATTAGAAGGGGGGCTATAAATAGAAACAATACGGTATATATTTTCACTAGGATAATACCCAAACATACACAAATAAACATTTTCCATCACTGTGTTTTGATAAAAGAAATCCATTCTTATTTTTTTAAGCTATTTAGTTACAAAAAATATATTTTCAATAAGGTCATCTGATATCAAATCAATTTGGCATCAGAAATTTCAGTCAGGGTTCAAATTTCACATCTGTACATCAGAATATTTGGATCAAAAATGTAGCTACTAGAGTTAACAAGTTTTTTCTATTTCTAGCTCCTGTCACCTACTTTTTCATCTGAGATAACCCATGTTTAAACATATTCAAGCAATTACCTAAACAAACATCCTGACAAAGATTGATGATGATTGAGTAAAAAAATGTGACCATAAAAGTGTTCACAAGATTTTTCTATTTCTAACTGTGACCTAGTTTTTCCTCAGAGATGACCCATTTTCGTATTCATCCGAGCAATTGACTTGACAAGTATCCTGACATAGTTTGATGATGATTGGGACAAAAATGTGACCACTAGAGTGTTCACAAGGTTTTTCTATTTATAGCTCCTGTGACCTAGATTTTCATCAGAGATGACCCATGTTCGAACTCATCCAAGCAATAATCTAAACAAGCATTCTGACAAAGGTTGATGATGATTGGGTCAAAAATGTGACCACTAGAGTGTTCACAAGGTTTTTCTATTTTTAGCTCCTTTGACCTAGTTTTCCATCCGAAATGACCCAGTTTCGAACTCATCCGAGCAATTGACTAAACAAGCATCCTGACAAAGTTTGATGATGATTGAGTCATAAGTGTGACCTCTAGTGTGTTCACAAGCGATTGTGGACATACGACGGACGACGGACATTCACCGATCCTAGCAGCTCACCTTGAGCAAGCTCAGGTGAGCTAAAAAGCTCTTACAGTCCGTGAGACAAGAGGTATAAAGAGGACCCTTGAAAAATAACAATACACATACTGCTGCTGGTAAGACCTGTTTTAGTTATAACATACCTAAATCTTAACTAATTCAGCATGTGCAAATGTTTTTAAACATCTAGGCAGTTGTATTTAGTATTTTAATATATATCTATTGCAAAACAGTCTGAACAAAGCCTTAGTAGCTATCTTTTGTTCTTCATCATTCTTCTTTCCTGACTCCAATAAATTATACATAATACCCTTTTTTAATATGATAATTAATTATTTTAAGTTACAGAGCAATCTAGAAAAAAAGTCTTAGTTATTTTTTTTTCCATTAATTTAGGTGACCAATTACAAGGTGTTGTGTTTGTTTGCCTACAATTGTGCTGTAACAGTCCCATAGAGCTTATCACTATCTTACTATTCTGCTGCAGCTAAAGCAGTTGCTTGCCAGGACATATGAGCTGTGTCATGACAAAACCAACATTATGGGTTTGCAACCAGCATGGATCCAGACCAGCCTGCGCATCCAAGCAGTCTGATCAGGATCCATGCTGTTCGCTTACAAACCCTGTAACAGGTAGAGAAACTGATAGCGAACAGCATGGATCCTGATCAGACTGCTTGGATGCACTATGTTGGTTTTGTCATGACGCGTCTCAATTATGTTGTTACTGTACTGAAGTTGGTGTGAGAGATGGAAACTCTTTAAAGTCATTTAGAGTTGTTTTACCAATATGTGACAATTGCAGAAACAGTGGAAAGAAAATAATTAAAAGATTACCAAAATATTGAAATATGCCATGGATAGTTGCCCTAAAGGTATGAACTTTAATTGACATATTTATTACTCATTGTTAGAAATATTTAAACTAGAACATTGCCCAGTTAAGTTGGGGTGAACATTTCAGTAAACTCTGAAGAAAATCCTTTCATTAGTATAGAATTTATAGAGCGGACAGGACATATTGTCTAGTATAGATTTAGTCATAACAATACCCATAAGCAATATAAATTGAATAATTAATTTTTTTGTATGTATATTCTTTTCTCAGTTATGTATTGACCATTCCTACTGCTTATAATCTTGTTTATAAATTTTCACACATGTTATTGCAAAATTTAATATTTTGTAATCTGTGTCTTCCAAATAAAGAGTATGTTCTGTTCTGTTCTGGTTACCTGATACTCAAAGTATATGTGTCAAGCGTTTTAAGATTTCATGTCTAGTTGGGAGTACTGTTTCATAAACAAGAGGGCCATGATGGCCCTGAAATTGCTCACCTGTATATAGGCACACAGGGTGGGGCCAATTTTAACCCAAGGGCCCTTTTTTTAACAAACTTGGTAGACACCCATCAGAAGATGTTTCATGCTAAATATCTTAGCTCTAGCTCTTTGGGTTTTTTAAAAGAAGATTTTTTAAAGTTTTTACTAAATACATAAAGGGAAAAACGACCCCCTGGGGCAAAGGCCAATTTTGCCCCAGGGCTTTTATTTCAACAAAGTTGGTAGACACCCATTAGAAGATGTTTCTGTTGATATATGTCTTATTTAGTGGTGTGTAACCTTGTATGCTTCTGTATGAATGGAATAAAAGTTAACGTTCTGAAAACGTATTGTCTTAATTGCATATTATAGAACCCTATCAACATGGTGGCATTAAAGGGATATGCAATTATTTGTTGCGCACCTGCAGTGTGAAGTATTTCTGCCACTTAAGTGAAATAAATATAGCTGTTAGCGCCCAAAAATCCATTTTGGGGAAGGGGAAGATTCTTACTCAATATTATTCGATTTGAAGATTCTTTCTCAATATCATTCAAACTAAGAATTCGTACTCAATATTATTCAAATTTAGCATTCGTATTTGGTACTATTCGAACTTGCAATCATGGCAGATTTATTAAGACCCCCTTGACATTTAGATATTGAAAATGGTAACATATCACAGAACTTTATCAAATGGAAGCACCAAATGGAAATTTATTTGACTGCCAGTGGAAAAGCTGAGAAAGATGAAAAGATACAAGTGAATATCCTATTACACTGTGCTGGACCTTAAGTTATAGAGATTTATGATCAATTTACATGGTCAAATGCTAAACATAAACTGAAAGTGGACGAAGTATTTGACAAAATAGAAATTTTTTGCAATCCTAAAAAAAATGAAGTGCTAGAATCACACAGATTTTAGGAAACAAATCCAGATGAATATACATCATTTGACAGTTTACTGACAGAGCTAAGAAAGCGTGTTGAGTCTTGTAATTTTGATACCCAGAAAGAAAGAATGCTTAGAGATAAAATTGTGTTTAGTAGCACGGGAAAACAACAAGAACTGCTGTTAAGAGAAGAAAATCTGGACTATGAAACTTTGAAAAGGCAATCAAAATATGCCAAGCTTACGAACAATCAAACATGCAGGTGAAAGAAGTTTGCAATACAAATGATCAACCAATCCACAAAGGTGAGAAGACTCATTCATCTTATAGGTTGCATATTAATTGTATATTTAGAACCCTATCAAAAGTTTCATGCCATATTATCTAAGCTCTAGCTATTTTGGTTTTTTAAAAGAAGTTTTTTTAAGTTTCTACTATAAACAAATAAGAAAAATCAACGACCCCCGGGGCCGGGCCAATTTTGACCCCAGGGCTTTTATTTGAACAAACTTGGTAGACACTGCCTAGACAATGTTTCATGCCAAATATTTAAGCTCTATCTATTTCGGTTTTTTTAAAAGAAAATTTTTTAAGTTTTTTCTTTCTATTGTCATGGCAACCTGAGGGCCTGTATTCAATATACATCTTAAGATTTTTCTTATCCTTACACAATATTTTCCTTAACTAAAGATAAGATGTTTTTATTCTTAAGTAGTACTTAAAAAGCTACTTAAGTAATTTCTTAGCTAAACTTTTTCTTAAGGTTGAGAATTTTCTTATTTCGTTTGAGAAATTTCTTAAGTACATTGCTAGGCTATTCTAGTTTTTCCACCATTAAAAATAGTAGCGGAAATGAGGATTGTGCGCGCGCAGCGTCTACTTTTTACAATGGTGGAAGCAGACGTGAAGAAGCGTTGGAACGCCAATTTTTCTGCCAATGACTGTGTATTACTAGCGAATATCATGGGGCAGCCATCGCGTTTTAAACGACAAATTGACAAATTACTAGTACGTTCGTAACAAGTTCAACAGTAGTAAGTATTTTAAATATGTTGTGAAGTTATCTAGGGAAGAATCAAGGAGCTACTGGTTGCGCATTGGATGCAAAAAAATCTCCCCGTGAAGAAAGAGTATTAGACCAAATCCTCAATAGCGAAGATGAGGATATCTTCAGTGAAAGGGAAGAGAAGGGCACACAGAGAGAGGAGATAGTTGAGGATAAACAGTTGGAAGTGTTGAAGGAGATGATTGAAAAACAAAACGAACTGATAAGCAAGTTAACAGAAAAGACTGGTAGATGTTACGAGTTGGTCTGCTCAGTGAGACGGTAACAGGACAGACAACGTGACAGGGAGATGAGGAAGACACAGGGAAGGCGAGAGAGGTCAAGGTCTAGGCATTGAATTGTTTGTAAAAAATGGTGAAATAAACATAGCTACAGGAGCACTAGTCATTTCTTATTAATAGGTTATAAATGTTTAAATATATATTTTTTTTTATATATAATAAACATTTCTAGCAGGGGGTAGATGTGGGGCCCATGATGTCATCACAAAGACGAGAAATGATAAATTTTGATCAACTATCTTATTCATTCCAAATCCAGCCCTATCCGAAAATATGGCATGCAAGCTGTCAGTCACAGAAATTATATCGTAATTACTTGGTTCTAAATTAAGTACAGGTTTAATTCAATCAATTACCGGTCACTGAAGATACCTGGGGTGTAATTGTACACTGTCAAAACTTAGAAGTTCTGTTTCATCTGTGTAATTAATATTCACCGCTCTTCGTAAGTTATTTAAAACATTTGTAAAACTGTTTTAAAGTTTTAAACCCCATACATAATCTTCTTTTTTGCATAGATAACGAGATGGATGATCCTGACGGGGATCCATACTTCAATGAAACAGGTAGTGAAACAGATGACTGATGTGGAACAGCCGCCACAAAATAGGAAAAAGAGGTGGACCAGTGATGAAAAGATTATTTTTAAAACATTATTCAAAAAATATGTTTCTGATTAAATTTTGCCACCAAGGAAAGTTATTCAGAATGCAACCAAACACTTGCAGGGAAGATCTGTTTTCCAAATAAGAACAAGAATACACATTATTATTTCTGGAAAACAGGCATTTGAGTAATTATTGATTTGTATAGCACAATGTATGGGGCTCGTGTTCTGTTGGACAAAGTGTGTTTGTATCCCATGCTTTTTTTATTGATGTATATCACCCTCCTCATTTTACACCACCTACCAAAATTTCCGAACAAGTTACTTTTTTCATCATTTTGAATGAAAACACTATCACATAATGCCTAAACACTATCACTAACACAAGCAATTTATATCGCCCGAGACAAAGTCGAAGGTGATATACTTTGCTGACAGGTTATATACAGCCATATTCCCTGTCTAAAATCTAAATAACGAATTTATTACCATGAATAAAAAAGATTTTGGGTAAAATAAACTGTCAACATAAAAGTTATTGTTTTTGTAACGTCATTTCACCTAAATGGCGCCTCTATAACGTCAAGAACATGATGTCATCTTTTTACAGCGTCACAATAGTTGCGTCTTTAATTACATTTAAAATGGTTAATTTTGAAGAATTGACATGTAATTTGGGGTTTTTAATTTCTTGGTGTTAAATTTCAATAATGGATTGTATAAAAAAAAGATTCTATTCTGACATAACTCTTTTAATTTGTACTGCGCATATTTGAACCATACGCGCATCTTTGAGGGTCTAAGTTTTCAAGAAAATTTCTATTGACATTTTGACAAGTTGCGGGAAATCTACCGGTGCCATCAATAACATTTCCCTCACAAGCAGACTGGTTTGCACAAACAAAACACTGTATAAAATTAAATCCATTGTAATTATTTTTCCGGCATGTTATACAACTCTTTATTGTTCAAGGACACAAAAATTGGCAAGCCAAAAAGTTTACACCGGAATTAAATTGCACACAAATGATAAATGAAATGACAGTAGAAAAACCACTATCACCATTACCGAACTCTCCATTTAGATCCAACGTAAATTCGCCGACACATACAAGCTCAGATGTAACAATTTGCCAAGATGAAAAAGACGATTTTGTCTACACAAAACACATGGACATAATGATTTACTCGATCTATGGTATTTTTAATTAAATAACAATAACTCCAGAATAACTATAAACATTTATTATTATTATTTTCTAATTATTCATATAAATAACTATATACGGACAAAAGAACCACCTAACAATAACTTCTATAAATAGATTTGATCACGTGACAAAAAGAACCGTCAAAACTGTACCTTAGTTGAAAAATTCTGATATATCTGTACCCTGATGAAGGCTATTGAATAGCCGAAACGTAGGTCTTAAATAAAATTATAGAAACCTGACCCACTTTGTTTCGTGTGTTTCACTTTCCTTATTCTTTTTATAAATTTATTTGCTTGTCAGAAATGGTAAACAAATTCAGTCCGGCTTTGTATTTCAAGGTGTGCGGTCGTCTTTTATTATCGCACTTCTTAAAGTGTAAAAGTTAATTTTTAAGTTATTTTAAGTGTTTTGTCGTGTGTTTATGTGGTACATTCGTGTAATTTGTGCGCTCATCGGACTCATCCTCTTCCTTGTCGTTCAGTGAAGGAGAAAGACCTCCACCAGCAAAGAGGCCAGCGAAGAGGCCTGTTAACACTCAGAGAATTATTGAAGACTGGGTGATACATCTTGAATTAGACCTAGGCGGAAGTCAAGCTCCGCCTAGGGCTAAAGAATGTGGTGCAATATTTCGCAGATATATGCGTTATTGCGACGCCATACATAACGTTAGAGAGGTTTACAAAGGGTGCAACCCTGCAAATATCGTAAGATATTTTAAGTCCGAAGGCAAGGACAAGAGCCCTTACTGGGGAAAAGCATTGATCCTTGCCTTGGGCAAATTTCTTAGCTTTTTAGAGGCTAAGGATCTTATTCCTTCCGGCACACATGCCCGACACATTGAAAGGTGTTAAGGACTTTCAAAGTCTCTTGGGAAGTGGGATACAAAGCACAGAATAAAGACACAGACCCTAAAAAGGATTAAAATCCTTAACATAGATATCCAAAAATTCGCCCAACACAGAAGGATGAGAGCGGCCATAACAGCGCTGAGCATACAAAGCGTCACCTGCTTAAGTATGCCATCAGCACCTGCCTCATTAATTCAGGGGCAAGGACCAGAGTTATTTAGGGAATGCTTATTAACGAGGTATACAATGCCGAACAACAGTTAGGGAGGGAGGGTGAGGTGTTTTACGTTTTGTCGGTTCATGATCACAAAATAACCCTCCCACTTGACACATTGGAATATGACGCGTTATTGAACCTTTACAATCACACTGAGGTTACATTTCCGAGCAGCGTTCACCAGTTTCTTACAAGGGAGGGTACTCCTTTTAATTCC
>NW_026857423.1:0-27736 GCF_026571515.1 Ruditapes philippinarum | reverse complement strand
GCTGTAATTGAAATTCGTAATATATGGAAATATAAACCAAATATATAGATATCAATGTTGAATCACTTTATCTGTTTAGGAGAAACCAAGCACGTGTTCGTGCTGATGTGTCATTGGGTTTTCAAAAAGTAAAAGAATATTCAAATTTATTATATACTTATAAATGAAATATTGAGAAATATTGATGAAATAAAATGCGTATTTTCATTTTCCGTATTTTCACTGTAAAAATTTATTTTTCACTGCAGTGAAACATATTTTCCGTATTTTCACTGGTGTCTTGCCGGACTACTTTCTTTTAAATTCTGCCAGTACTCAATATTTATGGGAAAGTCTTTCAAATTTTAATGTCCAGATAGAGAAAAATGTATATAATAAACAGAAAATTCAAGTTTTTTCTATAAATACATGATTTATTTTCATCTTGTGGCATGAAAATTACCATATTTCACTCGTGGCTACCGCCACTCATGAAATATTTATTTTCATACCACTCGATGAAAATAAATCATGTATTTATAGAAAAAACTTGAATATCCTCTATTTATTTAATTTTATCCATGAAATATGGTGCTATATCAGTCAAATATATTTCATATTTTTTAAAAATAAATATGAAATATAAATATGAAAGTGGGCGGAGTCAAAACTCATATTTATTTTAAGGGACTTCTTTCGCCATTTTGTTTGAAAAATCTGAGAAATACAAAACTTTTTGTTGAATTTTGCTTTGAAAACTATCTAGAATGATAGAAAATGGTCTAACTAAGAAAATAAATCCGAACACCAATATCTTTAATTCAGTTATTAACGCTGTACAGACGTTTAAACAGTTGTTTACATGACGTCACAAGGTAGCGCCAAATATCGCGTGCAAGACAAGACGTAATAACATATTGCTGCGCGCTGTACAATTGCAGTTGCGTAGCAAGCAATAGGTTTCGTAACCATTTATCTTTGATAATGAAATTAAATAAAAAGGTTATTTTTTCGTTTTTCGTGAAATATGGTATATATTTTCACTCAACATGATAAAATGCCACATATTTTCACTCGCCGTCCCGGCTCGTGAAAATATGTGGCATTTTATCATGTTTCGTGAAAATATATTCCATATTTCACTCAAACGAAAAAATATCCTCTTAATATTAACAGTCGGAAATTAAATAAATCATGCACTTTTATATTGTATAATACTAAAGCTAACTGATTTATTTAATTAAGGCAAGGTAGAGAACAAAGGTAGCGAACTCACCAACTATGAACTGCAATGTACATGAGAGGAAAAAATTAAAATCATAGAATACCATCTCTAACAGTTAAAAAAAACAATTATGGCAAATAAAATACTTATCTGCATGAATGTCTGCATTTTAAACCATATCAGCTGCTATATAAACATCGGCTGTGGATTTTAATGAACGATGTTACCACGTTGGAATTTAAACTAGAAGTGATTTACTAAAGCTGTAGGATTCTACGCACGGAATTCACGTGACAGAGATAACGGTGTAAATTTTTAAACCAGTTTTATACACGCTTAGACGAGTGTTGATACGGCCATGCATTAATAACCCGCTAAATTAAAACGCTTTATTTATTAAAGAAAATAAATCTACTTATATTAATCAAAGTCAGTAGTGATTTCTCTCGAAATCTAACTTCCAACGTTCGAAGACAACATGCTCGGCACGAATTACGTGCCCATTACAATATTCATACGTTTATTTTGGCTAGGCCCAAATTTATTTATTTTATTCCAGGCTTGTTGACAAAATCTTCTATATATTTCAAAAGCAATCAACGCATGGTATTCACTTTCCGCAGACCGTAAATATTATCAAATAATGTTCTCGCATCACTTATCAAGGAGCGAGACTCTTTACACATTAAAAGCAATGATTCTTTGAACTTCTATTTCAAAAGAAGTTTCTGAAGCATAATGTGCCTTTAATTCTCATGTAATTCCGTAGCTTTGATAGTTGTTCATTTCAATAAGGTTATTTTTTTATTCTTTTATATTTTTCTTATATGTTTAACCTCTCCGTATTAAGGAACATTTTTTCTCCATTTCTGTCAGAATGCAAAAACGAAACATTCTATATATATGTTGTTAATTTCTGACTGAAATTCGTCTCCAATGTCGCTAAAGTTACAGAGTGTACATATTCGTTCATCGCGCGCTTTGATGTTATTTTAACCGACTTCAATGTGAGTTTATTAGAAGAGATATGTTACTTTTAACAGTGATTTTTTTTCTAAAATATGGAGAAAAGATGTAGAACTGCTATTAGCTATTGTGCGGTATTCACACATGTCACGCATGTAACCTAACAGATTATGCCTTCAATATGCATATCCATTGTTAATAAGTAGTCATCGATAAATTAGATACTAGATAGGATATAAGTGTGTTAAAATGTTTATTAATATATTTTATAAATATAAACGGTTCCTCGTTCCGTTAATCTTCATGTTGCTAGTGTATTTGTTTATTTTCAAATTTGAAATACAAGTACCAGATCTTCGGAAAAAATATTCTCCGGTAAGTAAATATTGACTGATATAACGTACTACAACATATATTTACACATTCAAAAGTAAAATTATCATTATACCCTTACATTTTACTTTTGTTTTACCAATCATGTATAGAATAAGTTATAAAAATGCACCTGGAATTTTAATATTAATTTGTATCATCTTACTATTATCTTCCGAGCTACCGTGTTACCATTTTCCAGGTAATCAAACTTTATTTCGAAAACAGCTGTTTATAATACATTTTGCCAGAGCTCTATGAAAAGAGCGTTTAAATATTCGGAAACATTGTATCCCGTCACATTACTATAGATGTAAGCAAGCGTTCACCAACATGTCAAAACGTGCTAGATACTGGACAACGTTCGCTGACAGATACACAATATTATAAATGAGTGCCTTGATCGCAATGAAAACCTGGATAAGAGGAGATCTTTAATTTCAGTGGTAATTGAAGGCTCTATTTGATTGCGTCTGTTTATGAGAGATACTAATACATCTCTCAGGCCCATCTTCTGAAAATGATATGTACAAAGGGGGGGGGGCGTGACGGATGTTGCAATTTTATGTTGTCCCTCAAGTACAGACTCAATCAAACCGAGTCTGCAATTTTCATGTAATTTTGCTGTTTTTAATGCTTCCGAGGGATCTTTTTTTTTTAAATATTTCACCAGCCACCACAGCACTTATCACCGGTTTTGAAATGTAAGGAATAATCAGCTACCGCGTTTTATTTACTGAATTTGATCAGTGCAAGACAAATAATTTCAAAAGATATTTATACGTTGTCATTAGACGCCTCATGCACGCGGTGTCTAGTAGATGTGCATTTGTCCATACAGCAATGGGGAAATTTTAGACTTGATTTTGTGTAATTTTACGGTTTTAACAAAATAGATTTTCAATTTAAAATAGCTTTTCTGATGTACATGTCACAGAGCTTTAATGGATTAGAATAAACGTTTAACTGAAGTGATGGTGCCATGTTTGAATATCATAATCTTTTTATCATTATCTAATTTTATCTACATAATAAATAACGTGCCAATGTGCCAGTCTATAGTCGATTGTTCTAAAACTTAATCGTTGAGAGAGGTAACGACTGAGGCAGTGTCACTCACATCATTTGCTCTGCCTCTGTTGAAGTTTGGCTCCGCCTTAAATTGTCGCCAAATTCAATATGATGCAGTCTTCGTTGACGGGGCGGAAGGGAACCAGGACAACTTTGATCAATATCACTTGTTGAATCATTAAATTACAAGTTACAAAGCCTAAACCACGCCCACTATCAGAGAGGCGGTTCTCCCTCAACTGTTAAGAAAGTACGCCAAACTGCGCACCGTTTACGCTGCAGGCAGTAAGGGGAGATCACTGCAGAACAGTTCGTCCTCAAAATCATTCGACATTCAAACATTATGCAATTCGTACCAATATCTTAATGGACATGGCACATATTGTCTTGAAAAAAAATTTTTTTAGTATACCAATCATTTCAATTTTACTTGTTATACAATGTATTTGCTTCGACCAGACGTTTCAATCTTTGTCACAGCAGACACACATTTCAGAATTTCAGACATGCCATTACTTTGTGAATTTATGCATGAGGTGTTACTTTTCCACAAATATATGCAACTTATTATAAAACAACGAACACTTCCCAAGAATATGGAGAAAAAATGATTTGTGCTTCGGATATTCAACTGTAATAGAGAACGATTTTCAATGCTGATTGACTGTTCACATCATATGGTGGCGTCTTTGATGTGCTGCATCAACATTTAACTTGTATCTATGTAATTTCGATAAAAGTACTCTACTTTCATTGACTGGCACTGCACTGCAACGTACGTTCGATAGACTTGTTTTCTATTTTGTATTGTATTGTTTTGCTGTAGTGAATTGTATTGTACTTGTATTGTTTTGTACTTGTATTGTATCGTATCGTATCGTGTCGTGTCGTGTCGTGTCGTGTCGTGTCGTACCGTATCGTATCGTATCGTATTATGTACATGACTTTCTATTGTGTAAACTGTTATCATTTAACACTGCGCATGTATATATATTTGTATTCTATTAGGTGTTCTTAATTCTGTAAAATTCAGTGATCTCATCTGAACAGCATATATTTCTTACTGTATTTTTTTTATTGTTATTTTTTAATAATATCCGGCTAAAAGCAGTTAAAAGCATTTCGAGGCTGTTGTGATTATGTTGAGATTATGTTGCGAAAGAAACTTAATGCAATGTAAATTACATTGCATTAAGTTTCTTTCGCAACATAATCTGATTTAATAGGATCAATTAACAGATTTGCACACACCAAAACAAACATACAAAAAACCAAACGTGTCGCATATGTTCAGACATTGTTTTTATAGAGGACAATAACTGCAGTCATAAATTGTGCTTAACTTGTAATTTTATTGGTTTTGATCAAGTCGTGAATAATTCACGCTATCACACAACAATATTTCACAAGAATCACAAGTGCTTTTCCAAGAACATATACAATTACAAATGTTTATTGAAGATGACCTATATACGAGGGTGGATCAATATGTATTGCAATATGGTCAATAAATTAAAGAAAAGAGCAAATATTTTACAATTTTCTTCAACACTTCGAAACAATCTCTTTCAACAGATGAGCCGCGTCACGACAAAACCAACATAGTGCATTTGCGACCAGCATGGATCCAGACCAGCCTGCGCATCCGCGCAGTCTGATCAGAATCCATGCTGTTCGCTATCAGTTTCTCTACTTGTAATAGGGTTTGTAAGCGACCAGCACGGATCCTGATCAGACTGCGCGGATGCGCAGGCTGGTCTGGATCTATGCTGGTCGCAAACCCATTATGTTGGTTTTGTCATGACGCGGCTCAGATATACAAAGTTTCAGACGTTTAATCCAATGTTTAAATGTTTCAAAATAGTCACCCTTTAGGTATACTTTTCAATAACTGAAAAAATAACAATTTCAACACTTTAAGCGATGACATAAATGTTGTTTTTTTCTAGTCTAGAAAAAGTCACAATATGCCAAGTATAAAGAATACAGATTTTTAAGGACCATCACTCGTTTTTCTTGAAAGAAAAATCAATAACTGTAGCTCCATTGGAACAGGAGCGTTGTCATGCAAAAATGCACTCCTTTCATACAACAAATTCACGAGATTTGAAATAATGAAATCAACATCACCACCATACACAATATGGAGACTGTCATATTCAGAAACATTTTCAGAAATTCTTTTACAGCATTTTACTTGTCAGATGTAAGCAAATGGGGTATCCATCTGGCAGTTATTTGCCAAACTTTCAAGTGATTCTTGTTACCCTTTTGATATCCCTGCGATAATTATTATTTCGGTACGTGAAAGTCTTGCGTATATGATAAGCTTGACTTTATGAATATTTTTGTCAGTTACTATGGAGCGTTTTTACCACACTTGCAGGCATCTTTCATCTCAATGAGACAGATATTTTAAACTTTCTAAATGACAAACGTGAAACTGAATGAAATGACTTCACTTTTTAACCTACAGGTTGACGCACCGTCATTAAGACAATTTGATAATGGGAAGGTGTTCCTGCCAGCCGATGACGTCAAACTTAAAGATATGACGACAGTGGAAATGGTGGACATGTTCTGGAAGTATTCTTACTTTTTAGTATCATCAATTAAGTCCTAGCTCTCTGATAACATATAATTGCCCTTTGACCACTTGTTATTATACTTTTTAAGAATTCCTTCACAGCCCTTAAAATGTAGGTAAATGTTTGTAAGTCAGCATTGTAAATGAAATTACATCTGTCTGACTAAATACATCAAAGAATTTGAAAACTTAAAAATTTCACTAGACAAAATGTAATTTCCAACTCTTAAATATATCTAACATAGTAACTAAACTGTTAAACGAAATTGTTCACAGACTTGTCGTTCAAAATGAAGGAGACTTTTGGAAATCATCGTTTATTTAGCGAACTGCACTGACGACCAGTCCAAATAACTTTTGACTTGCATTCGTTTTATAAATGTATAATAAACCATTTTAGACAATGGTTATGTTATAAAGACGAGGAAAATATCAAAACTATCAGACCCTTTTATTCTTATCTTTAACTAATATTTTCGTTAAAGGTACATTAACACATTACAAGTGCTGTGTAGAAATCAAACACGGGTTGGGTCTTTAAAGGATGGAGGAAAAGAAGTGTGTATAGACGAGCAATATAAGCCTCGCGTTCCATGCCTCGTGTATTCGTTCGGGCAAGTGTAATTTTAGTCCACGTTATAGAAATAAATTCCATTGAAATTTTTTATAGTGCAGCCCTTCAAGAATATCAATTTACAGATCAGTATACTTTGGAATATATTTTAATGCTAATGAAAAGGCCTAACTGCTTAATTTCATGCTACCTGAACACTTTCCTCTTGGCGATGAAGTCTTTGATTATTTATAATACATTAAGACAACTTTTTTATTTTATTAAATCAGTAATATTCTGACACCGATATCATAAATTAAACATTGCAATATTTCATAAACATTCTGAATAACACACTTTTCTGTTTTGTTTTGTAGGTCTAATTTTCAGTTTGACTTTGAGATGGATATTGTGAAGAAATTTGGATGTGAAGTGCACACGTTTGATCCAAGGTAACATATTTTTAACTCTTAAATAAGTTTGAATGATCATGGAAATTGAGACATGACTGACATGACTACCATTATAGAACAAGTCCTATACATATTACATGTACCTCCACACAGTATAACTAGACTGTAAACATGTTTCTGATTGGCTGAAATCATTTAAGAATGGGACAAATTCATATATTACACCAATTTAGTATTTTTAGAGCATTTTGTCCAACTCCTAATCATCAGTTGTGTCATATATGCAAGACAAATCTTCTGTAAAAATCTGTCTAGAATGAAACCTGGATTTTCATAGAACACATGAGGTTATAACGACTCCCTCCCCATTCAAATAAGTGTTACATGTCCAGAAAGAGGCATTATGTATATGGCTGTTGAATTTTATTCAGCGTTTCATTATAACCGGGAAAAGGTTTTGAGATACAATATTTAAGCTCAAGTAAAACATGCATGATGGGTATTGTTATTTATATACATCATGCATCCTTCTGTCTACGTAGTTCTATCTAGCAACTTCTTTTTTGGTCATATAATATACATGTCCATATGAAACTATACTTTACATTACACTATAGATAATGATAGGCTCATTTAATCAATTAAAATTCTGAAAGATTTTGATGATAATTCTTGATTCAAAAAGTTTAAATAGTCTTGGTCCTACAATCGGTTCAGGTTTTAAACGAATTATATTTGTAAATCATATTATTTTTCCTGGATGTTATTCTAGAATGTACTTGTTTTTATGTAAATCATAAGCTAAAATGTACTTAAAGAAAGTTTTTCAACAGAATTACATCTTGAAAGGCCGCTCAAAAGAAATTTTTTTTTT
Organism: Ruditapes philippinarum; assembly: GCF_026571515.1. Classification (NCBI taxonomy): domain Eukaryota; kingdom Metazoa; phylum Mollusca; class Bivalvia; order Venerida; family Veneridae; genus Ruditapes; species Ruditapes philippinarum. The sequence goes on along the minus strand of NW_026857423.1, from coordinate 19,696 downwards.
AAATAATAAAATCAGTTGAACCTGCGCTAATAGATATTTGAATTTCTTTGATTTTATACAGTCGAGAAATAACGAGTAAAGTGAAAATTCCAAGCGAGATTAATTATCATCTGGTCGGGTTATATGACAGCAACACTATTATAAAGGATGGTTGGAAAGTGAACAACCTGTCAAATATAAGGAAAGAACTTCATCATGAAAGAGTATGTCAATTTTTTTTAACCCTTAAATAGCTTGGTGATGGTAAGTCCTTCTATATGGTGGCTGATTTGTGCCATGTCCTACTTTCGCTCCGCGGGGCTCAAGGCAAAAACACTGTGATCTCTGTCGTATTTTCGTGTTTTCGTCTTTCGCCCCGGGAGCAAAAGAACGACATAGCACAAATCAGCCACCATATTCAACCCATGCATGCGACCAGTGCCCGACACTTCCATGCCTTATCCATGGTCATGGTCTGCATTGTCCGTAAAGCACTTATCATAACAACTAAAATAATGAATGGTTCAGTTCATATTGAAAAATGGACGAAAAGTTCATTTGATATATTTAGCGTGGTAAGGGTTTAAATGGCTCGGCGAAACTTCAGCTTTGATCTTATAATTAACTTCAATGCATTTCTTACAGGTTAGATCATACAGGATATATTTTCCTTGAAACTAGGTTTTTTCTTCTTTCTTTGTTTCGAGCATTTGTCAATGAGAAGAAATGTTAAAAAGTTAAGTTCATTATATTTATATATTAAAACAATATCAAACACTATATATAACATATATATTTCTCAATTTTCCTGCTTTCAGAGAGTTGTAGATATTCTAAAGATAGACGTAGAAGGTGCTGAATGGCAGGCACTTCCGGCCATGTTCAAGTCGGGAGTTCTAAAATACGTCAAACAAATTTGTATTGAAATACATTTCGGCCAGTGTAAGCCTGGGGGCAAAATATTTGGTGGCGTATCAATACAACACCAGCTCAGTACATTACGGCAACTTTATTTGCACGGTTTTCACATATTTATCCATGAACATAATCTTAAAGCATTAGACAAACTAAGGTTCAATTATGAAGGAATAACGTCAGTTAATGAAATATCTTTAATTAATGTGAAATGGAATATAAATGGCGATTAGGGAAATCAGTTTTGCAAAGAAAAGTGAAAATTTGAGGTTGATTAACAACATTTATTTTAATCGAAGCTTTCAAGAAACTGAACACATTTTTTACTTATATATGAAAAGAAATTAATAAGCTATGTCATTCTGTATTAATTATATTCACAAGGGGATTTTTTAAAGCAAACAAGTGTGTTGTGTTTTATATGGACCTGAAATATATAAAGAAGAAATACAAAAGAATAAGTCTTTTTGTGTATAATTAACAATGTATTTGCGGGTTATTTGTATATTTTCTTAACCCATCATCACAGAACGAAAGCATGGGCAATAAAATTTTAGAAATGATGATGGTTTACAGCAACGTGGAAAAATACTATGTTAAACTCTACCTTGAACACCACTATATGTTTCCCTTTCTCTGACTATCCTTTTAGTTATATCTACATAATTTTTATTATTATATACCTATAGATACACGCAAATCTTGGAGCGCAAATACGCTTCAACGGATAGAAATTTCCGTATTATGTTAGTGACAAATACGGTACCATATATGGAAGTGTCGGACTATTTTTGACGTTGGTTCCGATCTTAGCTTTCTATAACGTTGCATTTGGAAACGGGAACCAAAATTATTAAAGGCGTGGCCGGTTTTGCTAGAATAAAGTATTCATCCGTCAGTCATGAATAACTACATTTCATTTTCTGAATAAAACAAAAAGGTATACAATAAAAGGAAAATTATGTTGTAGTAGTTTTCTGAGGCTATGTATTTTTCTACTCGCAACGTTGGAAAATTGATATCTCGCTCGACCTTCGGTCTCCACTGTTGTACAGCGTCCACCGGATATAGCCCCTAAAAACACCGAAAACGAAAGTAGAAATTAAAAAACTGCACACCGAGTACAGCCAAGGTGATGTTTTAACATATTTCTTCATCATAACTTCATCGATCTTTCCAAACCAAACAATTTTGTGAAGCTAAATGTTTCTGGTTTTAGAACAATATTTGCTTTTGTCTGCAAATTGAATACTTTTTGTTAACTTGGCGACAAAATGTAGCGTATTTGTTGACATGTGCGAACGATGTCGATATTTACCACTAAATCAAGCCCAAAACGCATTTGCTGTATCAAAATTCGCCGTTTAACACAAGTTATAGTCATCCCTCTACTTATATTTAAGTTTACACCCTTCAACTCGAGCTGCTTTTAACAAAATTCGCAAAAAACGGCCTTGCCTTGTGTACAGAGTCTAGCAAAGAAAACAAATTTAAGTGAACGGGGTGTAGTAGTTATAATGTACAGGGTTTAGTAGATGTGAACGGTGTCTAGCAGTCACATATTTAGTCTTTTTTATTATTTTTAATTGGAAATAATCTCATATCAGACTAAACATGGATAGGTTAGAGGACGATACAGATGTATTTGGTAAATAATTTTAATTTTTTAGTGTTTTGGGCCTAACAGTATAACTGCATGCATATAAGCGGCAGCATTGTATTAATTAAACAATATCGAAATCACAAGTGAGGTCACCCGAGTTTGACTGCAAAAAAATATGGAGGGCTTTATAGCCAGTAATATAGTATTTCCACAAAGACACGAGCCCGGTTTGAGCCGGGTGATGCTCCCCGAATAGGTTTTGGACATAGGAAAGTACACCTCTTGCAGTTTCAGAGTTATGTCCCTGGAAAAAGTTAAAAGTGCAATAATTCCAAAAATTAGGCAAGGCAGAGTTACTGTTCTTTGCACTGCACTCCTAATCAATGTGATCTATCTACCCATTGAGATTCATCTATAGCTACCTACCAAGTTTCATGTTGATATCCCTTGTAGTTTTAGAGTTATTTCCCGGGCAAGATTTTTTTTAAAAGGGGAGATAATTCAAAAATTGGACAATGGTTTTTTTATACTGCACTTTTACTCAATGAGATCTATCTCTTATAATTTGAGTATTGTCCCGGTCAAAGTTTAAAGAGTAAAAATAAACGAAGGGCAATTACTCCAAAATTAGGCAAGGCAGAGTTACGATTTTTGTGCACTGCACATCTACCCATTAAGATATATCTACCTACAAAGTTTCATGTTGATATCTCTTATAGTTTTACAGCTATGTCCTTGACAATATTTTTCTGAAAGGGGAGGTAATTAAAAAAATGAGGCTTTACATAGTTATGGTTCTTTTGCACTGCACTTCTACTCAATGAGATCTATCAACCTACAATGTTTCATTCTTGATATCTCTGATAGTTTTAGAGTCATGTTCCGGACAAAGTTCAAAGTGTTAAAATTAAGAAAGGGCAATAACTCCAAAATTAGGCAAAAAAGAGTTATGATTCTTGTGCACTGTACATCTACCCATTGAGGTTTATGCACCTACAAAGTACCATGTTGATATCTCTTATAGTTTTAGAGTTATGTCCCGGACAAGATTTTCTAAAAGGGGAGATAAATCAAAAAGCGGGCAAAATAGTGTTATGGTTCTTTAACTATGCACTCCCCCTTTCAAGGGGGGGGTTTCAAATTATGCTCCGGACAAGACAACGGACGGACAGACGGACGGACAGACGGACAAGGTGGCGACTATGTGCTCTTCCTTCGGGGAGCATAATAAATCTAATGATTAACCTAACTAATCAAAGCGAATATTTTACCAAAGCTCATTGACGTATGTTTGTTTTTCAATGGAGTCTTAAGACCGGTGACATAATAAACCAATATAACATGTTTAGATCAAGTTTAGTGCACAATGCATAACTCGAACATGGTTTGAAATTGTTTTAGACAAATTATAGAATTTTCTGTTCATAATGTTCTACCAATAGGGAATGAAATTGTGGTTTTACATTTTTCCTATTATCTTATAGTCACGCATAAAAGTGGTATAGCAGGTAATGGTAATTAATTGCATTATGTCCATAGGATTACTATTACTTTTAATTATTGTTCAATTACTTATTATTTTAATTATACAGGGGTCATATTTTTATCATAACATGAGATAAAATATCGTCTTACCTTTATTTTAACAAAAACAGTACTTTCAATATATGGTGGCCCCTTTTTTCTTTTTCGGATATAGCATTTTCATATAAGGAGACATGGTATTATTTATTTTCCCCCGCCGATAGCGGCGGGGATATAGAAATCATTTTCGTCTATCCGTCTGTCCCACCTTCCGTCCGACATTTTTGTCCGGAGCATAGCTCAAAAAGTATTTGAGGTATCAACTTGAGAATGATAACTCTTCCTTTTATAATTTTTGAGTTATTGCCCTTTGTTATTTTTCATACTTTTTGTCTTGAGCTTATCTCAAAAAGTGTTAGAGGTATCAACTTGAAACTTCATAGGTGGATAGATATCATTGAGGAGGCGTGCAGCACACAAGAATGATAACTCTACTCTGCATACTTTTTCAGTTATTGCCCTTTGTTATTTTCAGCCATCAGTATTCACATAGGTTTCAAGTCTGTAATCACTTCAGCCATCAGTTTTCATTACGAAAAGACCTTTTAAGATTGAATTATTCTGCTCTACTACATATACATTCTTCCAATGAGCAAACACATTCGGCGGGGGATGGCCATGTTGACATGGCTCTTGTTAATTTACATACTTAATGACCTCCTGTAATGTCATAATTATATAGTGATAATGTTTTGTACATTAACATATGCACTGTTCGTTATCTTGTAAATATGCTGTAATTATGTCATCATGGGCTTATAAGCCTTATTTGATTGAAATAAAATGTCTGTTGTGATTCAAACTTATTTTTAATATTAGTGGATTTCTATTATTATATATCTATTTTTTTATTATTATATTTATTTTGAAATGAAATATTATTTAAAACAAAATAAATTGAAATTCATTAATATGATATGATTCATGTCTGAATAAATACAAGAAAATATAACGATTGCTAGCTTTTATCGAGGTATATCATTATAGATGATACGTTTCGATACGTTTTTTTTTCAAACCGGATCATTAAAATCAAAGTAAACAAGGTCTAAAAGAAATAATGTGTATTTCCAATGAAAGCAGTGCTTTTACCGCAACGTTTATGGACAAAGATCGATTTCATAATCAATCACCACGAAAGTGACCTGCGCCGTCCGGGAATCGTACCAGGGTCGCCCGTTTCACAGTCCAACGCTCTACCTATTGAGCTATCCGAACGAGCGAAACAATAACATGGGCTTTAAATGATAAAAGAATGGGTAGAGGTGTGTGGCGCCGCTATATGTCGCAACTGCCGCTAAATGTCGCAAAAATCATTTGCCGTTAAATGTCGCAATGTTAACGTTAAATGTCGCAATCTGCTACGCAGTGATCTCCCCTTATCAGTACAATTCTGCCAAGGGAGGTAATCAGTGTGAGGAGTTTGTAAATGTCGCACGAATTTCCGCTACCGTTAAATTTCGCAACACTACCGTTAAATGTCGCAAGATATAAATTCATGTTAAAATTAAGAAATAACATCGGCCTGAGAGGTGTATATCGGCTATTTAACACCGGTTTGGAGTTTTGATGCGTAGGAATTGACCACGAAGGCCGTAGGCCTGAGTGGTTAATTTTGTCGCATCAAAACGACAAAACCGGTGTTAAATAGCCGATATACACCTCTCAGGCCGATGTTATTTCGATTCTAACACGATAAAATAAGGAAAATCACTAATGTTATTTTTCAAGCGGAAATAACTTCCGGTGCCGATTTTCGTATAACGCTGTTCGATTTTCGCACCCTACTGTTGCGAAGATAAAGAAATTATTAAACAAAAGAAATAATAAGAAAAAAACGTTATTTTATCAAGTTTTCAACAATAAAAACTTACGTCGTAATGTGTTACATCAGGGCCCCATTTATCATTCTTGTATGTATGAAATAACGTCAGCTTGTTTGTGAATGAGTTGTTTACTTAGGATGACGTCATTACGCTGCTTACGGATTGGCGCCGTTTTGTCAATATATTTATTAACTGATATGGATCTAATATGTGGCGTTAGTGTATGTGAGATATTATTTCGGTATTGTATGAAAAGAAAACATTATACGAACTGAAAATATAAATAAAAATACATTTAATTGTTGCTTTAAAATGCTTTGTAAACTATACAATCGAGGGTGAAAACATAACAGTGCATATACAAGTAGTCCCTAACCGGTGTTTATTGGCAGTTTATGCACCTATCAATATTTTGCCCGCCCGGGGGGGCGGCGGGCTGACCCAGGGGAATTTGACATCTTAAAATGTTTGAAGTCTAAATCCCCACCCTAGAGACAACCAATTTTGTCTAAATCCCCACCCTTGAGCCTGCTTGGTGCATCAAATGCCCCGGGGGTAGGGTAAATATCTAAGAGATCAATCAATAAATAAAACTGTTATCAGAAAAACAATTAAAAATATAAGTACAAAGCCTTATCATTAGGAAAATAATGAACCCAGATCAATGGGCCTCTGAAGTAAGGTAGGTATAGTCACTCCCAATGAGTATATACAATGTATGTATCAATTGTAGTTTAATATCTTTGATACTAGTATTCAAATAATTAGACTTTGAAGATACTTATAAACTGGGTATTTTCAAGTAATAAAGGGGCATAATTCTGAAAATAATGCATCCAAGTTATAGGCCTTCTTAATTAGTATGGAAGTGGTAGTCCCACTAAATACCGTACCTAGTTTCAATTGCATATCTTTCATAGAATAGAATGTATGACTTAAAAAACTTAAACCATTGCGGACAAGGACACACAATTGATCGTATAAGCTCTTTAATATTTTACACTTATAGTTTAGCTACAAAATAAACCTACCAACATAGTTTCTGACTCCACATGATCCAGTTTCTGTAGGGATAGTAAGCATGCTGACCAAGCTTAATAATAATTTAACCATATCTGTGGCCTCTGAGAGTGTTAAAACACTAAAAGTTGAGGACATCAGATTTGCGAAGACAGACATTCACCTATTACAAAAGCTTCGTGCTCACAGCTCAGATGAGCTAAAAACTTACAACACTTTAACTTCTTATTTTATTTTAACATTTAACACAAAAAGTCATTAAAAAGGACATTCTTCCTCCTCCTGCGGCCAAACCTGGACACTTCCACATTGTTTTTCTGAAATAGAGGGCATTTTTATAATCTTTAAGGTTTCAAATTTATTAAGTTTCATTTAAATTGGACCAAAAATGTTCTAAGATCTGACCTAGTGACTTAATTTTTGACCCGTCATGACGTAATTTTGAACATGTTCTAGATTTCATAGAGTTAAACATTTACACTAAGTTTAATGAAGAATGGGCCAAAAATGTGGCCTCTAAAGTGTTTGCATTCTTTTTCTAAGACTTGACCTAGTGACATAGTTTTTGACCCCACATGACCCAACCTTGAACTTTGCCGAGATTTCAGCCAAACATTTAGACCAAGTTTCATGGAGAAACGACAATTATAGCTCACAATGAACACAAAGCTACAAAAAACTGACATAATTTTCTTAAGCTAAGTTGCATGGTGTACTCACAATCTGGTGCATTTTCCTCAAGAGCCTGGATAGGAGCAGGAGCCTGGATGGGAGCTTGAGTCGGGATATATAGGAGCTTGAACCTTGATAGGAGCTTGGGCCTGGATAGAAGCTTGAACCTGGATTGTTTAAAAATTAATAATTTAGTAGTACAACTTAACAAAGATTTCCAACATATATTTTTGATAGATAACACAGTAGGTTGTTTTTAATTCTATTGGAACAAAAATGGTACTGAATTTTGTTTTTCGTTTTTTTGAAAACACATTATTTTCTAACAATTCTGCTGGTACTAAGTCTATCAAACTAATCTTGCAATAATGGTGGGGAATCACGTGATATGGAGACTACATGACATGGTATTGCAGCAATTGATAATCTTTCAGATTCTGGTGTCCATGTGAGAATTTTTGTCAATATTTTTGTTTAACAGAAAATATTTTGGAGTATGCGTAACTGACAGGACTTGCAGTAGCCCCCAGTGACATTATAAACAATATTGTGCTTTTTCAGGAGAATCCACCAATTTTAAGTTTAAAGGAACATAATGCTTTTTTGAATAAAATTTCAATTACTGAATAAACATATCATACTTGTCCTCTTATTGAAGAAAATGGCTCATTTCCGCATTACTATTCTTCAGAAATTATTTTTTCATCCAAACATACCTCCAAATATTACATTTGCACTACATGAGCGCAATATATTTATTTTATTAATTTATTTATATATATATTTATATTTCGAAGATTTTCTTTCATGTCTTTAAGAAATCAAATGCAAATTTTTACATCAGAATTCTACTTCATGTCATTGGTGTGAAACTGAATACTCTTTTATTTCAAATAAAGTTTACAAATGCATAATGGGACTTTAAGATACCATATTACGTCACAGGTCACCATATCAATGATTCCCCACCATGTCAATGATAAAATACACATATTTAGACCACAGAAGTGCAATACCCCTTATGTTTTGTATGGATTTCAGAAAAAAATAGTTTTTTTGGCCCAAGACTCATTTAATGTTGAGGCAAACATTTATGAAATTCAACTCATAATTTCATTGTGCCAGATTACCTTTTTCAAAGACCGGGTCTCGGACGCCTTTGCCGTGCCGTCTTGCCCCTTTTTCTGTTGGCAATACACTCGTCAAATGGTCCAACCAAATGTTCACCTGTTTAAATATAAATCAACATTTTAATACATTCACAGATTAGAACAAAGCCGTAACATAGTTTCTGCAGATTCAATTTACTTTTTATTAGAGCAAGTCACGACCGTATAGCAATACAAGGCAAATGAAGATGAAACCGATAGCCAAGATTCAAAGCCTCGTTATGACAAGCAGTTGAAACAGTAAATGATAAAAAACAATGATGGTAATACATCTGAAAAAAGGATATTATTTTATCTGGATCTGTTTTGACATACATTGTATTTAAATGCATTTTCTTACTTTATTAAAAATCATATTCTAACAGAGACATAGATAACAGAGATAGGCTTCTTTCAGCCAGTTAAAATATCACACGTGCCTGCAAAACTTAAAACTTGTAGCAAGTAAAACTTATTAACCAGATATCAAAATCAGTAAAATAATACATTTTCTGAAAACTTATGCATCTGTCTATGGGTGCAGGCAAGTACCTATATACGTACCTGGTGCAGGTAAAAATATTTACAATTCCCATTTAAATAAATGTTACATCATCTTTTAAAGAGATATTTTTTGTTACAAAACTATTCATATGACAAAAAAAACTGGCTCAGTGGGTATGTTCTGCCATGTTTTTTCTAAGAGAAAGGCATGGAAAGTTACCAATATTTTAACATGCAGCCATAGATGAAAGATTTACCTTTCAAAGAAAGGGTATATAATATTTAAGGATCAAATGTACATCCATAAAGTTTTTTTTGCTACAAAATGCCTAATTTTTCACTTTTTGATAGGCATAAATGATATTTCAATGGAGTATATAAGAGCTGCTTATCTCTATGTCTCTGATTCTAACAATGCTCAAGGGAACTACTGACTTGGAGTCCCGTGACTTCAGCCTTTGGATTTGGACTCCCTTGCACGGATGTGCAGGCTGATCTGGATCTACACTGGTCGCATAGGTGTTAAAATAATTAAAAAATGAATAATTAATAACATAATTCTGTGTACATTATTCAACATCCGTTTTGTTTCACTTGATCAGTTCATTCATACTGCAGTTAAAGGGATTATCTCAATCGATACGACATTTTCTGCTGTAATCGTTTATATTCTACAGGCAAAGTGAACGTTCTTTTGTGGATTTAGTATTATTAATACGAGATATGGGTCAGTTTTATGTGATTTCCAACGCCTTTTAGACTCGCAAAATAAATTGGTCTATTCGCGAAAACAGATGACAAACATGAATACCGCTAGGCTCCACGTAGTGTCTGTGTAAAGTGAAAACAAATGAAGAATACAACCCCTGTATACCTTTGCAAATAAATCCCAATTCTGGGGCAACCTTCTCGCCTTCCCCCACAATTTTCACTACCGTAGAAAAATTCGAAAAGTTTCATGTCTGCAACTTCAAAAACACGAATAAAAATATCGCCGTCGTCTTTACAGTAGACCTTGCGCAGTTACTCCCCTTTTTTATTTTGTGGCGTCGAAATTCCCGAGTCGCGGGATTTAAAAACCGGCCAAAGTCTATTACCCGGGACCCGGATAACATAAATTTGTCAAATTCCCGCCTGTCAGGAATGGTCTTCTGTCTAAAGCCCCGTGTATGCCCGCCGCCCCCCCGGTAGGGCAAAATATTGACAGGTGCATTAACACCAGTTTTTTTTCCTTCTTTGTCTATAGTGGCAAAATCACGTGAGTGTTAGAATCATGATTAAAAGTAGTAGTATTTTGATTTAAAACGCTCTCAAAGTTATTTTTACTGTAATTGCCATTTAACAAAAAGTATCTTTGTTTTAATTGTTTTCTTTTATGAACCTAAATATCGAGGATTTGAGCTGCTATATAATGTAATATTGACGCTAGAAAGCGTATTCTAGAAAGAAACAATTGAAATTCAAGTCTCAAAAGATAAGTATTTTTCGTTTGTCTCCCTTTTTCATTTATAACCCTGATTGACAACATCTTAAAAGTATTATGATATTCTCGCGATCATAATTCGGTTTAAGTAATTTCCTTGATTTGAAGACCTTTTTTCTTGCTAGTACTAATAGTAATAAAGTCATACTAGGGCGGTTTAAGCCCCATTTACACAGTCCCGGTTTGGTGTCCCGGTTTGCCACGGTTTAGTCAACCATGATCAACCGTGGTAAATCGGCGTTGGGTCGTTGAAATTCCGTGAAGTAAAGGGACAAACCATGGTGAACCGTAACAAACTGAGAGATCACCACGGTTGTCTTCAAATGTTTAATACAACCGGGGCTCACCGGCACTCACCGAGAGGAAGCCCAAATCCGTGTTCTGTCGGCTTGGAACAGGGCATTGCCGGGAAACCACGTACAGGGATAACTTACATAAAGATTTTTTTATAAATCGCGAGTATATCAACAAAACCGCGGGCACATCACGTAGTCTGGCCAAATCACATTTTATTACAACAACCATCAACAATAACTTCAACTCGACACATTACTTACTATAGGGGGCACAGGGATAACTTACATAAAGATATTTTATATGTCACAGGGTCATTTGTCATTATATATACATGTATATACTTTATCATTATTATATCCCATATGATATATAGTGCATTTCTTATAAATATATTCTTCGTTGTCCATCCACTCTTCATCTCATACTCCAATAGCCTCATTAAATCATTCATCATATATCATACACTAACTATATATATAGTAACTGGTGACGGGCCTCATTTTTCCGCTCATGATTTACCGCCACGCATGCGCACGGCAGATTTGAATTACAGTTGTATCTAGAGTGAAAACCTAACTCCTGTCTTTGTGTTGATTATTTATTTATTTTGCTGTCTCTGTGTGTTTTTCAGGTAATTTACTTATATAAGTGTATTGATATATATTCATTCTTCATTTTCTCATTCATCAGTTTATTGTTTACTTCAGGAATTTATTATCATCGTTGGAATTGAAAGTGAAAGTAGACTCTTGACATTTAACAGATTGTGATTTACCAATAAGCTTTTGTTTTTCTAGTACACATTTTGTAACAGTACATCATGTAGTTATATATTTCATCTTCATATAGTCTTTGTACTGATTTAGGATGTAGTGAAACATTTCATTTATACTTTAGTTACTGTTTGTTTACATTTTTATCATACATGTACATTTTGTAATTGTTTACATTATTTTTTCCAGAACTGAGTGAATTCATTGATTTTGTCAGCTGCCATTCACAGTAACAGACACAGTAAAGCATGTAGCATTTCACAGCAATTGGTATTGGTGAGATTAATATTAACATAAATAATATATTCCCTTGAGCTGAGCCCTATATCTTTGTAAACTTTAACTGATATTTACTAGTATCTTTATATTCATACTGTATTCTGTCCATACACATCCAGCTATTTTTCATTTTGGTATTTTTGGCATACTTTTATTTTTTGGCTAAATAGTTTCGCATAGCGACAGCTGGTTTGTTAAAAAAAAAAAAAAAAAAAAAGTGGCCTGTCAAAATTCATTCAATTATAATATTCATTAATAGTATTTTTACAGCCCTGTGACAATATTGACAAATTGACTTTGACGGTTGACAGAATTCTTTTGTAATGGATATTTTCTATCCCGGTTAGTACTTTAGGTGTTGAACAGGAATGACTTATTTTATGCTGTAGTACAGAAGATGGTCACAAGTTATTTCACCAACAGCTATGAATATAAATCAGTGTAAAGAATATTTTAGTTTGAGCTAAATATTGTTCAAATAAATGAAATTGTAAGTTGGTTTTATTTATTGATACAAGTTACTTAAACCAGTGATAGTTTATAACTAGTATATGTTATAAATTATTTAGCTTGAGAAGATATATACTTGAAAGCAGATCTAGTTTGATATTGAGTCAGATAAGTGCTGCTAGCAAGACAGTTTGCGCGAAATTTTGTGGAAGTTGTTTCATGTTTTTGTTGATGGAAGTAATTTTATTTGGAGCTGCTGGCGAAATACTGTAAGGAAAGGTATTGTGAAATGTGAAGTGTTTTGTATTAAAGCAAATAGAATTCTGAGATAGAGTTCTACCTATATAGTTGATATTTTTTTATTTTTTTTAAAGAAATATATCTGGTGTACTAGGGGAGACATAACATTTTTGCGACGGACGCGCCCTCAGGCGCGTTCAGAGCTAAGTCATCTACATGGGATTTCGTCTGCTACACTCGCGCAAAGTGTCCTCAACCGATTAACAGCCCAAGAAAAAGTACATGAATTTGATCCTTTAAAACTCCCATACTATGTCGGGATATCTTAAAATCTTCCATATTTAGCCTTTTCAATTTCAAATTAAGTTATCCAAGTTAAAATATGGACGTTTATGATTGATAAAAACGTTGTAGTCCCGTAGTATTATTGCGCAATTATGCAAATTACTGCCGAAACGATTTACCGCTGTCGAAAAAGTAGGACAGCAAATTATACTATAATAAAGGTGTACAGTTGAGTTCACACTAAACTTCCCACCCTTGTGCACTTCTAGTGCACTAGAGCTGAACTAGAAGTGCACACCGTGTGCACTTCTAGTGCACTAGACCATATGACCAGGCTGGCCAGGAAGGTGACACCTAAATGGTTTATTGGATGATTGTATATCAAGTGACAGGGGGTATCTGTTGTTAAGCTGCTGTAAGAAAAAAAAACTTTGGGAATATAATTATGGCCTATTCGTGAATATAAATAAGTAAATTTTAACATTTTAGGTGCTTTAGATTAAAAAAAGAAATTTATTTATTGTAATCATATTTTTATTAACCAGTATTTAACTGTAGACCTAAGTGTAAAATAATATCCCTTAAAATCAAATTTATAGAATTAATAAGGTTAAATTTAAATATGCTCGGTAATGGATAATTGCATAAGTGTTTTTAAAGCTATTTTTAATGGCTTTAACGATTTCAATTTGTCTAATGTACAAATAAGAAAGTAAATGTGATAATTCTGGCCCAATTAATTTAGTTTGTAACAACATAAACTTTTTTTTCATAAGCTCAAACAAATCAAGGACAGGTTAATATTTAAGCTAAAATATTATATCTATAATATATAACTTAGAGACAATTCCTCATGTTCAATATTGAAAGAGTATGTATACATTGATTTTAAAACAATCAATATACTGTGATAATTTAGTATTCAACTGTGTTATGCTTGCATATAAATGATTAAAATATTATCCATAAAATAAATAAATTTGATAACTTTATTCATGATTTCAATATTAAAAATTTAATGTATAAAGGGGATACTTTTATTGAAGAGGAAAATCTCAAGTCATGCTGTGTATTGGTATTTTCTGAGAGGGACTGTTTTCATTATACCAATCTCCTGCTGATAAGAGGGCCTCAGGGTAGTCAATTTTGCAGATTATAAGTATGCATTGAAATTCCCTGGTTTTCTCAAAATGCATGTTAGACATAAGCCTGGGATTCATCAGGCGTTGGCACTCAGGCTAGTTAGTCATATAGATAAATGACCATAATTTTTGTATAATCAAATATACAAAAAGAATCACAATGGCATAAATGCATATTAGATATTATTGTCTCTAAAGCGGAATTTTCTATATTTATCCACAATTCTTGCCACTCTGCATAATAATATATAACTTAAGAGGCAATTCCTCATGTTCAAGATTGAAAGAGAATATTAATTCATTGATTTTAAAACAATCCATATACTGTGATATTATGTTTTTCAACCATGAAATGCTTGCATACTTTTTAAAGATATAAATAATTAAAATTTTTCAAAGAAATCATGGAGCTAAATATAAGTTTATATATCTGTGCATGAAATAAATAAAATTGATAACTTTATTTAAGATTTCTATATTAAAAATTTAATGTATAAAGGGAATGCTTTTATACAAGAGGACTAGTCCCCTGCTGATAAGAGGGCCTCAGGGTAAATAACAAAAATGCACATGTATGCAATATTTACATGTATTTAAAATTTCCTGTTTTTTTTTCTCCAAAATACATGTAAGACATCTAAGATAAATGACTATAATTTTTGTATAATCAAATGTAAAAACATAATAATAATGGCATAAACGCATGTTAGATATTATTGTCATTATTGTCTTTGAAGTGGAATTTTCTAATCTTATAAAAAAAACTGGTTTAAAATCAATATCAGTGTTAACTATTCTGGAAAGACCTCATATCAATATTTATCCACATTTCTTGCAATTTTGCATTAAAATCATCTTTTAGTTTCTGAACTGGGAAATGTTAATTTTTTCTATCATAGATTTGACAAATTTACCTTGTCAGTTTTAATTAACACATTTAAAAAATAATATATTTTAAAGAAAATTTTTAAATACATGATTATAAAACTTTTGCAACTTCCTTTTCACTTTAATGCATATCTGTTTTTTGTTGTTGTTTTTTATAAAATACTAATACATTGTACCATACATGAGCCGAAAACAGTTACAGAAGATTGAAGTGTCAAAAGTCATGCTGTGTATTGGTGTTTTAATGTAGTGCCCTGCTGATAAGAGCGCCCCTCAGGGTAAATAACAAAAGGCAGATGATAAATATAAGGAGGCAATGTAAATTCTGTATTCTCTGGATGTTGGTGCAAATAAATTTCATTACAAGTTGTACAAAAAAGAAAACTGAAATATTTTTGTATTTTATAATAAACTCATAAAAATAATCATATTGCATAATTATGTTACAATGCATGAAAAAAAAGAAAAAAGATTGGTGTCGTCTCAAAAAATGGAATTGAAAGATTTTCTTATCTTTTTGTTAATATCCACATGGAATATATAAGATATATTTGTGATATCCATGTCAGTTAAAGTATTCTAGTGTCCCACAGGTACATATCAACATATCAATACTTAATCCACAAAATATCAATACTTAATATACCACCATTAAATATATAAATATTTATTTTTAAAATAACATATATCATTTCTATAAATCTTAGGTAAATCTCAGTTTGAGAAGGTAAGAGAGATTATAAATGAGATAAAATTGATAAATTGGTATAATTTGCCCCCCCCCCCCCCCAAAAAAGAAACAACAAAAAACAAAAAAAACTTGATTGCATTTCAGTGTTTCATATTTCATTACCAGATTATAATAAATTAGAATCATATTAAATGCCAATTAATTTTGTTTGTTTATGCACTTATCAACATTAAAGTTATAATTATTTATATTTACTTATTTTAACAATTAAGTTTTAAAATCAGTAAAATTAATGACTTTGAAAAATATTGTTCTAATATTTTACGCCATATTTTACAAAATCCAATATTCACAACTTCAAATTTATTATGAAAAACTATTATATACATATATCTATGGTGGCATATTTCTGCCACCAGATAACCTGATAACAAACTAGTTAATTAAGAGGTTAACTAGTTACGTAACTAGTTAACCTGATAATTAACTAGTTAATTAAGAGGTTAACTAGTTACGTAACTAGTTAATTTTTTCAATAAAGAAAAGATCATAACGGGAAATAAATGCATGTTAGTGCCTGCAACTGTCATCCTTTTATTATATCATCATCTTAAAATTAAGAGGTTAACTAGTTACGTAACTAGTTAACCTCTTAATTAACTAGTTAATTATCAGGTTAACTAGTTACGCAAATACCTAACTAGTTAACCTGATAAATAACTAGTTAATTAAGAGGTTAACTAGTTACATAAAAACGTAACTAGTTAACCTGATAAATAACTAGTTAGTTAAGAGGTTAACTAGTTACGCAAATACCTAACTAGTTAACCTGATAAATAACTAGTTAATTAAGAGGTTAACTAGTTACGTTTTTACGTAACTAGTTAACCTCTTAACTAACTAGTTATTTATCAGGTTAACTAGTTACGTAACTAGTTAACCTGATAATTAACTAGTTAAGTATTAGGTTAACTAGTTAGGTATTTTCGTAACTAGTTAACCTGATAATTAAGTAGTTAATTAAGAGGTTAACTAGTTACATAAAAACGTAACTAGTTAACCTGATAAATAACTAGTTAGTTAAGAGGTTAACTAGTTACGCAAATACCTAACTAGTTAACCTGATAAATAACTAGTTAATTAAGAGGTTAACTAGTTACGTTTTTACGTAACTAGTTAACCTCTTAACTAACTAGTTATTTATCAGGTTAACTAGTTACGTAACTAGTTAACCTGATAATTAACTAGTTAAGTATTAGGTTAACTAGTTAGGTATTTTCGTAACTAGTTAACCTGATAATTAACTAGTTAATTAAGAGGTTAACTAGTTAAGTATTTATTTAACTAGTTAACCTATTAATTAACTAGTTAATTATCAGGTTAACTAGTTACGTAACTAGTTAACCTCTTAATATTAAGCTGACAATAAGGGATGGCAGTTTGCAGGCACTAACATGCATTTTTTTCCCGTTATGATCTTTTCTTTATTGAAAAAATTAACTAGTTACGTAACTAGTTAACCTCTTAATTAACTAGTTAATTATCAGGTTATCTGGTGGCAGAAATATGCCACCATATATATCAATATTTATCTATCTTTTTGTAAAAGTCATTGAAATAAAAGGTAACTGCTTTATACATATAATAGGTCTGGTGCACTACAAAGTGCACTTATGAAGTGCACTAGTAGTGCACTACTAGTGCACTTTGAAGTGCACTAGTAGTGCACATCTAGTGCACTCCTAGTGCACTTTGTGTAACCTTTAGTGTGAACTCAACTGTAAGCTCTGAGTTCCAAGAAATTATTAGTAGGAAATAAATATTTCTACATTATACAAAACATTATTATTAACAAATCAAAAGTTTTTTGGACTCTAGAATAACTCGCGCATTAATAAAAGAAGAACTATTTTCGTGACTCATACCGCGGGTTTAGCTGAATATTCAGCAGTTATTAATAAATTAGATACATTTTCTAGGTCACGATATGAGTTAACCTTCGCTATTCTAAAAATAGATTCTGCTTTGCCTGTGCTGATTTTCGGACAGTGGGGAGTACACAAACTACACATGACCGCCGTCACGAGAAAAAGGGCACTCGGGCATTTTTTATCGATTTTTAGTTTTATAGCTAATATTTTAGGACATGCATTATTTTACACGTTGCACTTTATTTCACATCGATATTGCAAATAGTTTTTGAGATATATAGGTTTAAAAGAGTACATTAATGCAGCGTCAACGACAGATTTACGTAACGTCATAATAATTATGACGACGTCAAATGTAGTTAAGCAGATAACAAATGAAGTCAAGTGTTTCCAAAGTTATAATTTTGCACTAACTACAATAATATTAAAATATATAAAAGTAAGATAATATTATGCAAAAAATAATTTATATCACTGTTTTCAAGGTATTCTTGAATAATACATGTAGAACAATTACATTTTATCATTATAAAACTTGGACCTGCTGTCATAACCTACGAAACTTAATAGCAAAACGTTAATTATAAAAAATGGAAACAATTGAACTTGAAAACATTAACAATATTTTCATCACTCAGTCTTTACGCATGCAGCGTGAATCACTCTTCAGTGTATGACGGGCACGTGGCATCTTGGTATGCAGGACGCACATATTTTCTAATGTTTCGGTATAAGTATTCGCGACGTGTACGACTTAATCCTGCGGGCTGTACGACCTCGGGAAATGTTGTTGTTGGAACGTCAGTATTACATCTAATCAGCGGAACCCGAACTTCCTCGCTATCTCATATTTCCTTAACAAACACAGCCGACTTGTCTGCAGCAGAAAATCTGAATCAGTGATATTTCGGTATGCCTTTCACTTGTAGGAAAAATCGGGTCAAATACGACTTCCAGTCATACCTGTGTTAAAATAATGTTATTTTATTAAAATGCAGTAAATACTGTATATAACGTATATTATTTTTGGAAAATATACCATCTTTGTGAAAAAATATTTTAGGCATTGCATTTTTTCTTCTTCAGAGATTATTATAAAATCAATAACTTTTTTTTCTACTATGTACATGTATGTGTATTGCTAGTGATCGGCGTGACTCCGAGTATCATAATTATACATGATTCTTATAATGTTTAAGCCTACATTATATTATTTACTAGTTATCAAAAATAAATATTAAAACTTTGTTGAAAATTAATTACCATTTCCATGTCTGATCACCGTTTTCATTTCGATATGAAATAGGGAAATTGTTCCTTGCCGATTTTATCCACAATGTCTGCAAATTGACTCAGACTCTCGCAATCAGACCTCTTGAATAGCTTTTTTATTCGCCCGAAGCCACCATCAACAAGACACCTTAGATAAACAATAAAAAAAATAATTAAAGAATGACATTACAAACGAATTAGTTATCACATAAACATAAAAAACAACCTTATAGCCATAAACTTTTTGAGTAGGCTGTTACTTCATTATGTGGTCATTTATATCTGAATAAAATATGAGGATTTTACTTAATTTTGTGACCAAACATAAGGATTTTATATAACTTTAGTAACATTACCAACGCTCAAGAATATGCAGTCACAACCCAAACGCAACGATGCTATGTATAAATATATCAAGCTACTTACTTTTATGCCCGGTAATAGCCATATTCAATTGAATGTGTTCGTGTAACCCTCTGTTTACTCTCCAACAAAGATACGCCAGTGTGTATCTCTTCTAATTTTAACCTGTAAACCAGAAAAAGTAACGCTATTAACTTTATATTACTTGTTTTAGTATTATTAATCAATAAATATGCTGAATATTTTTAAACATAAGTTAATACAAAACAAGATTTACCTCTGCATGTAGATAAAGTCTTTCTCGCCAAATCCGTAATTCTGGAACAACGATGGAGCATGCTTAAATTTAAC